>NC_133333.1:179951648-180090252 GCF_042186555.1 Aquarana catesbeiana
ATACAAACTTTATTAAAAAAAAATAATAAAAACAAAAATAACTTGATAAAAAAAAAAACATAAACCAAAAAATTGCTTTAAAAAAAAAAAAAAAAAAACAAAACTTGATTTTCCCAAAACAAAAAAAAAGCCTGTTTGTGAAAATCAAAAAGCCAAAAATATTTTTTTGTGGATTAGGTATAAATATTTAGATATAATTATATTTTGCTACATTATTAAGATATCATTCTATTTTTGTCTATGAACATTTTATACTAAATGCAGAACGGAATGCATAACAACCATTAATAAAAACATCTCCTTATAGGAATTAAATAAATGTGTGGTTTGTTATTTCAAGGCTCAGTATCATTTTAGTTATAATTGTAAAAAAGTTGTTTACAGTGGCAATGGAGCTTATTTAGACATTTAAAATTACAATACAGTTGGCACTACAACTGCTCGACCATAACCTAGGAGACAGCCCAAAAGAAAGGCAAGCAATAAATATAATGCAAGATTTCATCAATAATTTTTTTATTGTCAAAAATTATATATCCTGGCCCATTGCAATGGCCCCCCTACCCATAAAATAATTAACATATTGCTGTCTAACTTGACGGGCACTTTGGGGGGCCAAGCCAGTACGGACAGTATCCAGGCCTGTAAGGTTGGCTTCTATTTGTCCGGCCTCAGGCCCAACTGTGCCTATATAATTTGGAGAATGCTTATTTAAAAAGTTGTGCAGAATGCAGCACGATAAAACGATAAAATTAAGTTTGTATTCCGCCAAATTAATGGCTGTTTGAAACAGGCGGAACCGGCTGGCCAGAATTCCAAACGCATTCTCAACCACTCTTCTAGCTCTGGCCAGCCGGTAATTAAAAACCCTCCTCTCCGGGGTGAGGGTTCTTTGGGGGAATGGCCTCATGAGGTGCTTGCTGAGAGCGAAGGCTTCATCGGCAATGAAGACAAAGGGGAGTCCTTCCACGTTATCCTCATCAGGTGGCAATCCCAGGCCACCACTCTGGAGACGCTGGCAGAACTCCGTCTGGGCAAATACTCCTCCATCCGACATCCGGCCATTCTTCCCCACGTCCACATATAAAAAATCATAGTGTGCCGACACCACCGCCATTAAAACAATACTGTGGAACCCCTTATAATTAAAATAATATGACCCCGAATGGGGTGGTGGCACAATGTGGACATGTTTCCCATCTATAGCCCCTCCACAATTGGGAAAGTCCCAACGGCTGGCAAAATGGGATGCCACAGTCTGCCATTCCTGTGGCGTTGAAGGAAACTGGGAAATCAAACAAGAAAACCAAAATCAATTAATTTGGAAGCTAACATTGCAAGAAAATTAGACAATTAAAAACATTATTCCCCAGCATCAGTATAACATTCAATAATTTAATTGTTCTGGAATAACTAATATGGAAAGGCACACTTATCAGATTGCTCACCCCCTCTGATGGAACATTGATTACATTTTAGGGGGTTGTGAAATCCCTAAAAAAAATTACTTTTAGGACACGCAGGAATTTAGGGACTAAAAAGGCTACAAGACTGCAGTTATCGCACTCTGCAGGTGCAGTTGCTAACCAGCTTACAGTAAATGAGGTAATGTAAAAAGGCATTCATGTTGCAAGGAGTACACAATCACATGCAAGGGCAATTAATGAAAACACTTTGAGGCTTGCATATGATTTGATGATGGAAATCAGCAGAGCTTCTGCTCATTTACTAAAGCACTGGAACAAATGCACTTGTAGAGTGCACATGCATTTTGCAAAGTGCAACATATATTTGCTTTAGACAAATCAACACCACAGAACATTCCAGCAAATTTTAACGAGGGTGGGGGTGGGGGGGTTGTGAAATCTAGATAATTGCTCATTAGCAGCACACTATTTGGAGTGAGTTTAGGTGGTGGGGGGGGGGTGGGGGGGTTGTGAAATCTAGATAATTGCTCATTAGCAGCACACTATTTGGAGTGAGTTTAGGTGGGGGGGGGGGTTGTGAAATCTAGATAATTGCTCATTAGCAGCACACTATTTGGAGTGAGTTTAGGTGGTGGGGGGGGGGGGGGTTGTGAAATCTAGATAATTGCTCATTAGCAGCACACTATTTGGAGTGAGTTTAGGTGGGGGGGGGGGGGGTGGGGGGGTTGTGAAATCTAGATAATTGCTCATTAGCAGCACACTATTTGGAGTGAGTTTAGGTGGTGGGGGGGGGGTGGGGGGGTTGTGAAATCTAGATAATTGCTCATTAGCAGCACACTATTTGGAGTGAGTTTAGGTGGGGGGGGGTGGGGGGGTTGTGAAATCTAGATAATTGCTCATTAGCAGCACACTATTTGGAGTGAGTTTAGGTGGTGGGTGGGGTGGGGGGGTTGTGAAATCTAGATAATTGCTCATTAGCAGCACACTATTTGGAGTGAGTTTAGGTGGTGGGGGGGGGTGGGGGGGTTGTGAAATCTAGATAATTGCTCATTAGCAGCACACTATTTGGAGTGAGTTTAGGTGGTGGGGGGGGGGGGTGGGGGGGTTGTGAAATCTAGATAATTGCTCATTAGCAGCACACTAAATACACTCAAACAAAATACATTCCAAATGAGTAGACTAGGTGGATATGTTCCCATCACTTCATGCTGGGAAGGTTATTGAAGGAAAATATACATGCATGACAAAAAATAACAGTAAAAAATTCCAGCATGTGTGAGGATAAAAAGGGGACATTCACACTATATTGCAATGATGGTAAGTAGTGTTTGAAGCAAGAAATACATCACATTATCAAAGATTACATAAAAGAACATGTGATGCTAATAAAAGAAAAATATCTTACCTTAATATAGTCCTTCTGCAGGACCTGTATGATGGCAGAACAGGTCTCTGGGATAATGATCCCCAGAGCCTGGGGGGAGATGCCTGTCGAGAACTTAAGGTCCTGCAGGCTTCTCCCTGTGGCCAAATACCGCAAGGTAGCGACCAGCCTCTGCTCCGGAGTGATGGCTTGCCTCATGCAGGTATCCTGCCTGCTGATATAGGGGGTCAGCAAAGCCAACAAACGGTCAAAAACGGGGTCCGTCATCCGGAGAAAGTTCCTGAAATCCTCAGGATTATTCTCACGGATCTCACGGAGCAAAGGCATGTGACAGAACTGGTCACGCTGAAGCAACCAATTCTTGGTCCATGAACTCCTCCTCGCCCTGTTCATGGACTGGTCTTGGGCTGAAGAATAAACTACAGCACCAAGCACATACAATGCACGAGCTCTACGACGAGTACGTACAGGTAACATGGCTTCAAAACGGTCGGCTGGTCAGAACGCACTAAACAGAACGCACTGAAGAACAGCAAGGCCTGTGAAGAACGACCTGAAAATCAGGAACGAGCGGCCAATAAAACAAAGATTTCTCAATGCCAACTGACCAAACGCACTGAAAAGCAGATACAAACCTCACAAGCACAGACTGAACAACAGTTAAAACGAACTGAAAAATACGAGTCTCACAAGCGCGAATCGTCTCTCACCAAACTTCTACTAACACGAGATAAACACGAGATTAGCAGAAGGAGCCCAAAGGGTGTCGTACGGGCTATTGAACTTCCGTTTTATAGTCTCGTCGGACTTGGTGTACGTCACCGCGTACTAGGCTGTCGTACTTTTGTGTGGTCGTGTGTGTGCAAGTCCGTTCGTAAGAAAGTCTGCCGCAAGTCCGCCGAAGGTACGTCGGAAGTCTGTCGGACAGGCTGTCGGACTTTTGTAGACGAAAAGTCCGACCGTGTGTACGCGGCATAAGACTTACCATACCTGCAAAGCAAATACAAAAAAAAAACATAGTAAAAAATAAAACATTTAACGCAACCTGTGCCTAAAATATATATATATGCCGAAGCATGGGGGCATCCTCCCACAAAAGGCAGGAGCAAATTGCTCCTCCACCCACTGCTGCCCCCACGCTTCGGCATATATGCTGAAGTATGTAACTGTGGTGGTGAAATCACCTCCGACAGCGCTGGAGTCACGGCTTTAGATATCGTGGGAGCAAACGCTGTTGCTGTCAAGATAAATAAATCCGCGCTGCAACTGAATGGTGTACCTGAAAACAATAAAATGGTTACCAACAAAACAAAGTAAACGGTAAAGTATGAAAAATCTGAAAAGGAAACATGGTAAAACATAATAACAATAAAACATTGCAGAATAGAATAGAGTAAAAAAGAGAAGAACAATAGAGAGAGAATAGAGAGAGAGAGAACAATAAAACAACAACTATTTTTGGTTTTTTTATTTTATATTTTTTTTTGTTTTTATTTTTTTTAATTTTTTTTTAAATTTTTTTTTTACACTTTTTTTTAGTAACTTTTAACTTTTGTAACTCGTTCCAGGTTTGGGTCTCTCAAAATGCAATGGCATCTTGGGAGACCCTGTGTTAGTGTGCCTAGTCTGTGCAGTGCTGAACCCTACGCTAATACTCAACTAATGTATGGTAGCGTTCAAAGCATTCACCCATGCAAAGACCAGGATTGCCAGGACAGGAGGGACAATAAGACCGGGTGTCACGCCTAAATCCGCGCTTGCTACAGACACGACATCTTTTTTGGGGGGCTCGTTGGGTAGGGGTACTCGGGATGGCATAAAGAAAATGCCGCTCATGCAGCCGGCTTACTGCATTTGGTTGGGGAAGGTGAGGTAGAGCACCGTCTGGAAACAGAAGGGCTCTGACGATCTCTTCCTGGAATTTAAGGAAGGATCCAGTCTGTCCTGAAGCTCTGTATAGCACATGAGCATTCAGCAAAGCCAATTGAAATAAGTATACAGACACTTTTTTGTACCAGCGTCTGGCCTTACGGGCAACTAAGTACGGCGCCAACAACTGGTCGTTGAGGTCCACCCCTCCCATATTAAGGTTGTATTCGTGGACACAGAGGGGTTTCTCCACAACACCAGTCGCCGTAGAAATTTGGGTCGTCGTGTCTGCATGAAGGGAGGTGAGAACGAAAACATTCTTCTTATCCCTCCACTTCATAGCGAGCAAATTATTATACTTCAAGCAGGCTCTCTCCCCCAGCCTAAGACGGGAATCTACAAGCCGCTGGGGAAAGCCCCGGCGATTAGGTCGCACGGTGCCACATGCTCCAATCTGCTGATCAAACAAGTGACTAAAAAGTGGCACGCTCGTATAATAATTGTCCACGTACAAGTGGTACCCCTTTCCGAATAAGGGTGACACCAAGTCCCACACTATCTTGCCAGCGCTTCCTATGTAGTCAGGGCAGTTTGTCGGCTCTACGTGACTATCTTTGCCCTCGTAAACCATAAATCTACATGTATAGCCTGTGGCCCTGTCACGGAGCTTATACATCTTGACCCCGTATCTGGCACGCTTGCTGGGAAGGTACTGTTTGAATGACAAGCGGCCAGAAAACTTAATCAGGGACTCATCAACGCAGACAACTTGATGGGGGGTAAACAAGTCTGCAAAACGTTGGTTGAAGTGGTTTACGAGGGGCCGAATTTTGTAGAGCCGATCGTATGCAGGGTCTCCACGAGGACGACAGAGTTCATTGTCGTTGAAGTGCATGAACCGCAAAATCTGCTCGTATCGTGCCCTGGCCATGGAAGCAGAGAACAAGGGTGAATGGTAAATTGGGTCAGTGGACCAATATGACCGCAACTTACTCTTTTTATTCAACCCCATGAGGAGGGAAAGGCCCAGAAAGGTCTTAAATTTGGAGACCGTAATTGGTCTCCAATCTCTGGCAAGGGAGGACTGGGGATTAGCGGCGATGTGTTGACCAGCGTATAAATTGCTTTGGTCCACAATAGATCTATAGAGATCTTCGGTGAAAAACAGTGAATAAAAATCCAGTGGCGTAAAGTCAACTGTTTCCACCTGAATTCCGGGTTGGCCAGTGAAAGGGGGAAGTACGGGTGCTGCAGAAGTGGAAGGTTCCCAATTCGGATTGGCCAATGCAGCAGGAAGGGCACTATGGGCACGACGGGCCTGTCTTTGTCTTCTTGGTGGCAGCGGGACACTACTAGTGCTTGCCACCTCGCCAGCTTGAATTGCACTTATGGGACTCGCCACGTCACCACGTAATACTGCAGTGCTGGATGTACGACCAGGGTGTACTAGGCCGCTGGTGCTTGCCAGTTCACCAGAAGGAATAGCGGCGCTAGTACTTCTCTGCTCCATACGAGAGCCCTGCGGTTCTTGCACTTCAAGGACAGAAGAAGAAGAATGGGGTCTGGTACGCCTGACTCTAGCAGGGACCACAACTCTGTCGTCAGAGCTATCTGTCATGGAGCCGCTGTCCTCTACAGGTTCGTATTCTGAGCCTCAACTTGACAGATGAGTGACTTCCTCTTCACTATCTGTCATACTCAGAAACGTGTAGGCCTCTTCACTAGTGTACCTTCGATTTGCCATTTTGGCCTCTAAATTTAGGGGTACACTAGTGAGACTCACAGGCAAAAAAGCTCCTGACTGTTGGCGACTGTATAAAAACGCTACCAAAAAACTGTTAGCGATCGCAGGGATCAGGCCTGACTCTGCGAACGCTGCAGTTATGTGTGCTTAGTGTTTTGTAAGTGTCAGTTATCGATCGATACTGCACTTGGGTGGGCTGGGCAGGGCTGGGCCGAGGAGCAAAACGCAGGTGCTAGCAGGTATCTGGGCTGATCCCGCTAACACTGCGTTTCAGGGAACCCTAAACTGCTGGGGAGTATAGATCTGATCGGATCAGATATCGATCCGTTCAGATACTATAGCACTAAGGGAGGTGTATGCTGCGTGCGTGGGTTTTAGCGGTACTGGCGCTAACCTGACGCTGCCTGGGGCGACGCAGACCTTATCTGATCCTAAAAACTTAACTTCTATCACCGCCGGGCAATTAGGGGGTTAAACCTTTATAGGGTAATAAACGGCGGGTGCCCTAAAACTATAATAAACTATAATAAACTGTAATAAACTGTAATAAACTACAAAAAACAAACTAGCTAACCAGCGTCACCCGTAACAGTTATACGGTGATCGCTGGTGAAAGGGTTAACTAGGGGGCAATCAGGGGGTTAAAACCTTTAGCAGGTAGTATATGGGGGTCCCTGTCGCTATAAAACACTGACAGCGAACCTATATACTTACCTCCCTAACTAGCGTCACCTGTGTCACTAATACAGCGATCAGAAAAACGATCGCTTAGCGACACTGGTGACAGGGGGTAATCAAGGGGTTAACTTTTATTAGGGGGGGTTAGGGGGGTACCCTGGACCTAAGGGGGGGTACCCTAGACCTAAAGGGGGCTAACCTAACTGCCCTAACACTTCTAACTGACACAAACTGACACCAATGCAAAAAAAAAAAAAATGCTATTGGTGTCAGAGTGACAGGGGGTACAGGGGGGTGATCGGGGGGTGATCGGGGGGTGATGGGGGGGTGACAAGTGTGCCTGGCGTGTTCTACTGAATGTGTAGTGTTGTGCAGACTTACTTGGATGTCTTCTCTCCTCAGCGTCGGATCAAAAAGACCGACTCGAGGCGAGATTACATCACTTCCTTTCCCTCTGTTTACATTACAGAGGGAAAGGAAGCATTTTCATTCGCCGGGAGCGATCGGGAGGGGGTGGCCAACAATGGATGGCCGCCCCCTCACCTCTCATCGCCCGGGAACAAATGGCGACCGCCTCGGGCACCGGGGGGGGACCGATCGGACCCCCCACCCGCGGAAGGCAAATCACGTACATGTACGTGATTTTGCCTGTCCGTGCCACCTTGCCGACGTACATCGGCGTGAGGCGGTCGTCAAGTGGTTAATGCCCCCTCCCTGCGAGTGATCGCTGATGTGAATATCCTGCCTATGTCATGGTCAGACCATGCGCCAATCCTCTTGAAACTTAAACTGCACCCTTCTAAGGTCAAACACTGCCACTGGCGGCTGAATGACTTCCTCTTGAAGGATCTCGCGCATAGGTCAGAATTGGAGAACACCTTAAAATTGTACATTGTAGAAAACAATACCCCGGAGATCTCTGTGGGAACCCTCTGGGAAGCACACAAGACGGTCATAAGGGGACAATGCATAGCGATCTCCACGGCCTGGAAGAAAAATATCAGGCTACTGAGACAACAGACAGTACAGCGATTACGGGATTGTCCTCAATCCGTCTTTTGAGGGAAATTATACGACTAAGGGCAGTTCTTAAAAGTATAGACATAGGGTAAAAAAAGCCCTTCAGAGGCTGCGTCAGTTATACTATGATAAAGGCAACAAGGCCCACACCCTACTAGCACGTAAACTCCGGAAAAACACCCACACATCGGCTCCCCAAGCCCTATGGGACCCAAATGGTACCCTTCACTCCCACCCCGACCGCATTGCCCAATTACTCCGAGACTACTACTCAGACCTCTACAACAATCCTTCCATACTGAACTTACCTGTCCAGGAAACTTTTAAGGACCGCGTACGGGCCTACCTTGCCACCAGCGGAGTGGCCATTTTACCAGCAGAGGCCCTACACCCCCTTAATTCTCAGATCACTGACGAGGAAATTTCTGATACTCTGAAACACCTTCCAAATTATAAGGCTCCGGGTCCTGATGGCCTCCCATACGAATATTATAAGTCGTTCCTACCTATCCTGCTCCTGCACATGGTTCGTTTATTTAATGGATTCATGGACAAGGAAGAAATCCCAAGAGATATGCAGGCATCACATCTCACGCTCATACCCAAACCAGATAAGGACCACACACTGTGCGGGAATTACAGGCCCATAGCCCTATTAAATTCAGACCTGAAAATTTTTACAAAAATATTGTCCCTTCGAGTAAATGAGGTCATCCCCTCCCTGATCCATAAGGACCAGGTGGGCTTTGTCCCAGGACGCCAAGCAGGGGACAACACTAGAGGAGCCATCAATTTAGTAGATATCATTAACAGACAAAAAAACAAAGCGCTCCTGCTCAGCTTAGATGCTGAGAAAGCCTTCGATAGGCTTAGCTGGCCTTTTACGTTCTCCACCCTGAACATCTGGGCTTTCGGGGGGCCGTTCCTCAGGGCGATTATGCACCTGTACGCAACTCCAACCGCCTCCATCAAAACATCTTTTGCGGCATCCACCTTCCCTATTTTGAACAGAACTAGGCAAGGATGCCCGCTCTCTCCATTGCTCTTCACCCTGTGCATCGAACCCCTGGTGGCCCAGATCCAGCGAGACACGAACGTTAGCGGCGTAATGGTTAGAGGTCGCGAGTTTAAAATTTCATTGTTTGCGGATGATGTCCTCCTGACCCTGACACGGCCGCACATTACTCTCCCTAACCTCCATAAACTCTTGGAGGAATATGGATCCCTGTCGGGCTACAAGGTTAACCCAGCTAAATCAGAAGCTCTCTCGCTCAACCTACCTCCCGCGGAAGTACACCTCCTGTCGGAAAACTTTTCATATGCGTGGAAATCACATGCCATTAAATATTTGGGGGTACACCTTACACCTATACAACGCAAACTTTGGACCTCTATTTGCATCCATCCGATCCCTCTTGACCAAATGGAGATATTACCCAATGTCTTGGTTTGGTCACATCGCCTCAATTAAGATGAACATACTGCCTAAGCTCCTGTACTGCTTTATGACTCTCCCGGTGCCCATCTCGTTGGCCCACCTCACGAAACTCCAGAATGACCTTCTAAATTTTACATGGAACTACAAACAACATCAAATAGCCCGCTCTGTAATGTTTGCCACCAGAATCGACGGGGGTTTGGCCTTCCCACACCTTCAACGCTATTACTATGCTGCACAACTGAGAGCTTCCTGGGTCACCCTTCCGGCCTATAACTGCTGGACTCAAATAGACAAAATATGGCTGGCTCCCATCCATCCGAACAATCTACTGTGGAACACCAATGCCGATATCCCCTCCCCCGCCCCACTACATACCATGCACCTCCTTCGCACTGGAGGTTGCATCTGGAGGCAGCTAAACCGCAGAACCCCCCTGCCATCCGAGGCCTCCCTGGTAAAAGCCTTCCTTTATAACCCTAAACTACCTGATTGCTTAACCTCTCAGATGAGTTCCCCATGGCTGCAAAGGAAACTTTTTCACTACGGATACCTGGTGGACCCAGTGCCTAGGACCTTGCTACCCTTTGACAAACTCAGAGTCAAACACAAGCTTCCCCTTAGTGCCTCCTTTGGCTACCTCCAGATACGGCATTATGCACTCACCATCACCCCAACCCTCCAATTCTCCAAGCCATCCCCATTTGAATGTTTAGTCCTTTCGGGCCCCACGCAGAAATGACTGACCTCAGACATATATAAACTCCTAAACTCATACAACATGCTCATTAGGGGGAAACATAGATACATGCGTAGATGGGAGGAACACCTCAGAGAGGAACTAACACCCGAACAATGGGCCACTATATGGAGATGGGCGGCCAGGAGCTCTATATGCACACTTTACAAAGAGAATTCATATAAGGTGCTCTTTCACTGGTACCTTACTCCGTCATGTCTACATGCCATATACCCATCAGCCTCGGATCGCTGCTGGAGGTGTCTCCAAGACCAGGGCATGCTATACCACATCTATTGGAGCTGTCCCTCCCTCCAGCCCTACTGGCGCACGGTCTGGGACCTCCTCCACCAGTTATTTGAGGTAGATATCCCTCTCTCCCCTAAGTTCTTCTTACTGGGCCTCCCTCCCGCCACACTCCCCGGACTAGCCAAAAAGCTGGCAACACAAATACTAATGGCAGCCAGGTGTCTAGTATCCCTCCACTGGAAACATCAAAACCCCCCATCATTATCTAATCTGTACACCAGAACTAAAGACGTAGAGATTATGGAATCCATGACAGCCAGACACACAGCGACATGGGAGCCATGGCACAGGCGATTGGACTCCCCATGATTCCATGAGACCCCCTCCACCTTGTACACTGTCAACACCCAGAGCCCAGGAGAGACACACCCTAATGTTTGGGTCCTTTTGTTGTGGACCGAACAGAACCGCTCAGTACTCTTGTTTCTGTCCCCCTGGCCAAATTAACCTTCAATGTAAAAGTGTGCACACTCGACCACAAATCACTGACACGGACACGTTCAGTAAGTTTGGTACCTCTGTAACTTACTTCCTGGGCTCAGGCTAATATACCGAGAGCCGGATATTTCGTTATCAAATATCAAATAAGACAAGCGTGTACAAACCACAAATTATACATATTCATTATTGTGATGAAATATAAGCTTTGCTGGGTTATATCTGTATAAGGGAATAGCAGACTATCATAGCTAATTATGGTGTCTTATTTTCAGTTCCTGTTTCTCTTGAGTGTAGTCTCATAGGCCTGAAAATAGGTGCAATCTTCTTCTTCTTAACTTTGTTCTTTAACTCTTGCAGTTCTGTTCCACATGAAGGGAGAAGCTGGCAGACATCTAATTTGAGCATGGTTAAGGCTAATAGCTGGTTATAAAAGATAAGCACTTACATCTATATGGTTATATCAAGGAATGAGCATTTCACCATAACACTCATAATCACATTACACTTTCTACACCTTTCTCCCCCTCCCTTCTTTCTTTTCTCTTCTTTCTCTCCCCCCCTGGAAGAACGGGCCAAGCAATTTTAATATGTCAGTTTAGGTTTTTTGTGGACCACTATGCCCTTTCCAGAGCTGCTTGTTATGAATACTACTTTTTCATTACTTTTTGTTTCTTATACAATGTTAAAAGGGGGAATGATTAATGCGCTACCCTAAAAAACATATATAAATGAGCTGCTACAAACCATGTGACAAAAATGTAAGGCTAGAATCGAGATCAATTGTAGCTCTAGAAAACACATATGCAAACGAACACTGTGCACATAAAAGTAATGTCCCAATCGTGACGTGTTGTTGTGAAAGAAGGAAACAGTCCGCAGTGGGTATATGTGATCCGTATGGCAGTTGGTTCAACTTTTCAACGGTCAGTACAGATGTCATCAAGATAAACGGAAAGATGGAATACGCTTACCGGACAAGTTGGATTCTACTACCAGGAGCATAGAATCAGTAGGGCTTTATGCCACCCAGGGCTAAGGTGTGGAGTGGTGAAGGCAAGGGTAGAGCCTCTGCTGGGCCTGGGTATCCCTCTTGGTCCGCTGGAACCGGATCCGAATGGTTCCCAAACAAACGAGTGATGTCTCAATTCATCCGAACATGTGAAGAAAAGAGGGATGCTTCCACATGGTGTAATTCAGGGGGTTTTTATTGAAAAACCACAATAAAAGGAACATAAAACGTGATCACGGGTAAAAAGCAGTGTATGGGGTAATAAAAACGCCCTACGCGTTTCGATCCAAAAGATCTTCAACAGGGGCATGAAGAAGAGAAAAGAAAGAAGGGAGGGGGAGAAAGGTGTAGAAAGTGTAATGTGATTATGAGTGTTATGGTGAAATGCTCATTCCCTGATATAACCATATAGATGTAAGTGCTTATCTTTTATAACCAGCTATTAGCCTTAACCATGCTCAAATTAGATGTCTGCCAGCTTCTCCCTTCATGTGGAACAGAACTGCAAGAGTTAAAGAACAAAGTTAAGAAGAAGAAGATTGCACCTATTTTCAGGCCTATGAGACTACACTCAAGAGAAACAGGAACTGAAAATGCCCCTGTTGAACATCTTTTGGATCGAAACGCGTAGGTCGTTTTTATTACCCCATACACTGCTTTTTACCCGTGATCACGTTTTATGTTCCTTTTATTGTGGTTTTTCAATAAAAAACCCCTGAATTACACCATGTGGAAGCATCCCTCTTTTCTTCACGTGTTCCGATGAATTGTGACATCACTCGTTTGTTTGGGAACCATTCGGATCCGGTTCCAGCAGACCAAGAGGGATACCCAGGCCCAGCAGAGGCTCTACCCTTGCCTCCACCACTCCACACCTTTGCCCTTGGTGGCATAAAGCCCTACTGATTGATCTGTACTGACCGTTGAAAAGTTGAACCAACTGCCATACGGATCACATATACCCACTGCGGACTGTTTCCTTCTTTCACAACAACACGTCACGATTGGGACATTACTTTTATGTGCACAGTGTTCGTTTGCATATGTGTTTTCTAGCGCTACAATTGATCTTGATTCTAGTCTTATACAATGTTGTTTTAAACAATTGTATTGTTTACACTGAAACTTAATAAAAATTTCAATTATTAAAAAATAAATAAATAAATAGACTTACAGGCATTTGTGTATCTAGAGGCAAATTTGAAGATCTCCAGTTATCTGCATCAGAACTAAAATGGCTTCTGTAACTGAGGTAAAAACATGTTGTTCAAAAAGAAACTTTATTAACATGGGCAAGACTTCCTGTTTCTTTCCTGTGAGGAACTGAGCTGCAATTGCAACAGGCAACCACCAGGTGTCCTCAAAATGACAATCCTATAATAGACAGCACACTCCCCGCATAAATATATACCACTACTATGTAATCTATGAATTGCTGTACTATTCAAACAGGTAACTATATCTTTTGGACAAGAGCAATCAAATCTGAGATAGGCCTGAGATATACTTTAGCAATTCCTTGTTTAATGATTTTGACCTCTACTTTGCGAATTCTGCCGTCATCGCTGGAAATGGTTTTCACGACAAGATCCATTGGCCAATCATTGCGCTTTGCTTGAGGGTCTTTCAATAACACAAGATCTCCTTCTTCAACATTTGGTTTCTACTCTTTCCACTTTCTTCTTGTTTGGAGTGATGATACTCTTGCCTCCAACGTTTCCAAAAGGTGTCAGCAAGGTTCTGAACTTGTTTCCACTGACACATGTAAAGATCTTTTAAGGTGAACTCAGCAGGAGAAGCAGA
The DNA here is from genome assembly GCF_042186555.1 of Aquarana catesbeiana. Taxonomy (NCBI): domain Eukaryota; kingdom Metazoa; phylum Chordata; class Amphibia; order Anura; family Ranidae; genus Aquarana; species Aquarana catesbeiana. The sequence goes on from NC_133333.1 coordinate 179,965,510, forward strand.
TATTGCACACGTTTTTTTGAGTCAGGAGCATTGCTGGCGTAAGAATTTCAGGTCTTTCAAGGTCTGTTGAAATGGAAACCAATGGTCTAGAGTTCATTATAGCTGGGGTAGTAAGCACATCATGTGACAGTTTGTGTTGAGTGTTTTTATTTTGCATCAACATTGAGTCTAGAATATGCCTAGCAATAAGAATCATTCTCTCCCACACTCCTCCCATATGAGATGAGTGGGGAGCATTGAAGGTCCAAGTGCTTCCCTGACCCAATAGGTACTTTTTGATCTCGGGATCTTCTGAGTTAATTTTTAGTTCTTTGCAGGCTCCTACAAAGTTTGTCCCTTGGTCAGATCGGAATTGCATGACTGGTCCACGAAGAGAAAAAAATCTTCTCAAGGCATTAATAAAACTTGAAGATGACATTGATTCAATCACCTCCAAATGAACCGCTCTAGTATTTAACCTCCCTGGCGGTATGATTATTTCAGATTTTAGGTGCTGAAAGCGGGTACCATTATTTTGCACATAAATTTGGCGTTTTATATTGTAGGCCTGTAATTCTTAGGAATAATTCACTTAAATATGTCCAAACAAGAGTCTAGTTGACATCCCGGGTATGATAAAGTTTGAAAAACGAAATAAAAAATTATAATATAATAAATAACTATAAATAATAATAACAAATAATAATATAATAATAATAAAAATTATTCAATAATGTAATCAAATCAAAAACACTGAATTTTGCTCAGTTACAGAATTGTCGCTTTCGTTACTTTTAGTGTTTGGTGACAGATTTCCCCACAAATCACTATCGCTCAATTCTGCGAGTGATTCTAATTTATTATTGCTGTTTTCTAGCTGGTCTAAAGCCACTCTTGATGTAAAGGGACAGTTTTGGTTGCTATGGACAATCTCCAGTTTCCAGGCAGAAAGAACAGTATTTACAATACAAAACTGCATGCAGGACACTGGACAGACCACTAGGGACAAAGGGGGTGTGTAATTATTTGATACAGTACTGTAATCTGTAAGATTACAGTATACTGTATCTGTACTGTGTGTTTCACTTTTTGAATTTGCCACCGAACTCCATCCCCGTGCGTCGCAACGCTTGCAGGGAACGGAGCTCGGCACTGTGAATCGAGCGAGACACAGCGGCTCGCCGATCACAGCGGGGAGACATCGCAGGAACCAGGGGACAAGGTAAGTAAACTCTTCCTGGATCCTGCGATGCGATCCCGAGTCTGGCTCGGGGATACCGCTTTTGGTATTAAAAATCCACCCCGAGCCAGACTCGGGAATACCGCCAGGAGGGTTAACCTCTTCCCGCCCGCCCACCGGCCGTCAAATGACGGCTGGGCGGCGCATCTCTCATTCTGGGTGGATGTCATATGACGGCCCTCCAGAACGACTGCTCTTGTGCGCCCCCGGGGGCGCGCAGTGCGGCCGCGCCGTGTTGCTAGGATACGGCGCAACCCTGATCTGTGTAAAAAGCCGCAGCTCTTTAACCATGTGATCGGCTGTGTCCAAACACAGCCGGTCACATGTAAACATGGAGATGCCCTTAATCGGGCGCAACTCGCCTCACACTGACAGAGTATGAGGAGAGAAGAGCCGATCAGCGGCATCTCCCAACAGAGGACATGTAGGGATGTAATCAGGGCACTAATCATCAGTGCCCTGATTACAATAAATTACCAGAAATGCCAGCAATGCCACTGCCAGCAATCAGTGCCAACCAGTGCCTACAATTGGCACCAATCTGTGCCCACAAGTGTCAGCAATCAGTGGCCATCAGTGATGCCGGTCAGTGCTGGCTATCAGTGCTGCCCATCAATGCCGATCACTGCTGCCCATCAATGCCGCCCATCCGTGCCCACCAGTGCCGCCTATCTGTGCCCACCAGTGCCGCCTATCTGTGCCCAGTGCCACCCATCAGTGCTGCCTATCAGTGCCACATATCAGTGCCCATAAGTGTGGCATATTCGTGCCACCTAATCAGTGCCCATAAGTGCTGCCTCATCAGCGCCCATCAGTGAAGGAGAAAAATTACTTATTTACAAAATTTACTGACAGAAACTAAGAAATACTTTTTTTTTCAAAATTCTTGGTCTTTTTTTTTTCAAAATGTTTGGATTTTTTTTTTTTGTTTTTTTTTAGGAAAAAATAAAAAACCCAGGAGTGATTAAATACCACCAAAAGAAAGCACTATTTGTGTGACTAAAATGATAAAAAATTTCACATGGTTACAGTGTAGCATGACCGCACAATTGTCATTCAAAGTGTGACAGCGCTGAAAGCTGAAAAATGGCCTGGGCAGGAAGGGGGTGTAAGTGCCCTGTATTGAGGTGGTTAAACAAGTGAACATAACAGCCTATCTCTTATGCAGCATACACACGTGCTGACTTTTCGACCGGACTGGTCCGACGGACCGAACCCGCGGACAATCCGATCGTGTGTGGGCTTCATCGGACCTTCAGCGGACTTTTCCAGTCGAAAATCTGACAGACTTTAGATTTGAAACATGCTTCAAATCTTTCCGGCGGACTTGAGTCCAGTCGAAAAATCCACTCATCTGTATGCTAGTCCGAAGGGCGAAAACCCACGCTAGGGCAGCTATTGGCTACTGGCTATCAACTTCCTTATTTTAGTCCGGTCGTACGTCATCACGTACAAATCCATCGGACTTTGGTGTGATTGTGTGTACGCAGCCTTACTCTCTGCAGAGTGTCCTCTAGTATAACAAGATATTACATTCCAAGGCCCAAAAACATCAAGCTCTACATGTGAGAATGGAGGAGCTACAGTGAGCCTGTCTGTTCCTGCAGCCTTCCTGCAGATCACACACTTATGGACAAAACTGGGGATGAGCTTCAAGTGCGGCCTGGAGGTCATTGAAGCTGATGATATAGGACCCGTCACTCTCCATTGCCTCATTGACAAGGTCTCTCTTTCTTCTCCGGAGTTCCAATTTACATGGTATTTTTTATCCTTTGTAAAGCGTCGTACACACGCTTAGATTTTCAGACCACCGAACATACGTTTTTTGTGGCATGCTAGTCTCATGTCCAAAGTGAAGAAACTCACAATAAGAAACTTTACGACAGAATACGTCAGAAGTGACGTAATGTGTTCTTTAGTTTTGTATGTATTCTTTCGTTTCTGAGCATGTGTAGTCTTGCCCTTACGATTTTTTTCGTACGAAAAATCGTACTAATGAAACGAAAATCTGACGCTCACATCCGACAATAATTTTATAGTCTGCACATCCAGCTTTTGTCTGACGAAAAAGCAAAATTGGCTGTTGAAAGCACCATACTAACGATCTGCAAAATGGCAGACACCTCGTCGTACGGATTTTTCCATCTGATTTTCGTATCGTGTGTTATGGGCCTTTAAGCCCCATACACACTATTAGATTTTCTGCTGATTTTTGTTTTCAGATTTACCAAAACCAAATAGTGCAAGGGCCTGCCTGATTGCATACAAATTGAAACTTTTAAGGTTTGACCTCATATTATATGGTTTTGGTAAATCTGAAAAAAAATCTGCTGAAAATCTAATAGTGTGTATGGGGCCTTACAGTCACTTTTGCATTAGTATCATGTACAGGTGTGCCACCTCACATGTAGGTTTAAAGCCTTCATGACCCGGGTCAAAACAAACCTAATGCTCAAACCAAATTTTTCGACTTTGACATGTGTTAGTATAACTGTGCATATCGTCACAGCTACTTGGTGTATCCAGGTGGATTATACCTTGCTTTTTTCAGGACAAATTTGGCTGTCATTTGGTGGTAAATCTTAATGTATCCACTGGTGAACAATAGAAAAAAACAATATTTTGTTCTAATTTAGTCTCTAGGGGGATCAGCCTGCCATTTTCCAAGAAATTGCCACAACTGGGGTTGCCATCATCGACCGAGGACCCAAAAAAGGCCATGTGTTCCCCAGGAGGGAACAACAAGAATACACCCAGTGGTGTCAGCGGGGACCCAGAGGGGACCAGGGAATACGAGGCATTAGTGCGGTCCCAGACTCGTAAGACATGGGTAGTCAGCGGGGAGACTGACTCTGAGAACCCTCTGTGTTTCCTGGACAGCCAAGGGGTATACGATAGGTTATGGCCTGCCAGGCTCTTCTCCAGAGAAACACACATTTTGGAATGAGTATGAAAGCACCAATTTAGAATACATTGGAGTACTATGGCCCTACAGTAGTGGCGTATGTCTGGGAGGCTTAGACCCCCCATCCCTTTAGATCTTTGAAGTAGAGATAGGGCCAGCCACGTTTTTTTATTGTGCCATACGAACCCGACCAATAAACTCTGAAGTTGGGCGAAGAAGCTTTTAGGAAGAGGGATAGGTAACATCTGCAACAGGAAAAGTACCCTAGGGAGGATATTCATTTTGAATATATTAACCCGACCTAGCCATGTGAAGGTTATCTTTGTCCAGCTTTGCAAGTCTCTACGCACCATGCCCAAAAGTGTAGGATAGTTGGCAGAGTTTAACGTTTCAAAACGGTCAGTGAGTTGGAACCCGAGATACTTGATGGAGGATTTAGCCCAATTAAACGGGAAAGCTTCACGCAAATTAGTAGCTAGCGTTTCAGGTAAGGTAATAGGCAATAACTCAGACTTACCGTAGTTGATTTTAAAGTTCGATATTTGCTCGAAAAGTTGGAGTTCCCGCATAAGGTTTGGCAACGAGACAAGGAGATTCGTAAGGTGGAAGAGAACATCATCAGCATAAGCTGAGAGTTTGTGTTCAGTGGACCCCACTGTTATCCCCCTATTGTCGCCACTTGCCCGAACTGTTCTAAGAAATGGTTCCAGAACCAGTGCCATTCCGTATTGGGAACCCAAGGGAGAAGAGGCCGTTTACCTGAACCATCGCACTTGGAGTTGTATAGAGGGCCATGATCCACTGTAGCATGTGAGGGCCTAAGCCCATGGCCTCTAAGACCGCTCTGAGGTACGACCAGTCAACCCAGTCAAATGCCTTTTCGGCATCGGTAGATAGGGAGTCTTGGTGAGTACTTGCCCAATGAATAAGCTGCGTGGCCCGGATGTTATCCCTAGCTTCCTGACCTGATATGAAGCCTGCCTGGTCAGGGTGAATAATGGACAGTAGAAGTTGTTTTAAAGGGTTCGCCAAAGTTTTGAAAAGATTTTGATATCTACATTGAGTAGCGATATTGGACGGTAACTTTCGGGGAGGGCAGTGTCTTTACCCTCCTTTGGAAGCACCATGATGTGAGCCAACAATGTGGGATCGGGCACCCATTGGTGAACGAGTTGAAGTACCTACACATATGATTTACCAACTTGCTGTGAAACATTGAGGAAAACCAGACAATCGTTCGCCAAATTTCTCATAGTGTGTACCCAAGTCAACTCGAGAAAGTAGTGTTTATGTCTAAACTGTCTCTTTATTACATTTCACAGTATTTTTATAGAAATAACACTCTGTGTAATTCCTGTTTTTAGGGTTTATGTAGCTCTAACAGTCCTTGAGATGCAAACATGCAGAATGATTGTGAGTTTTCCCCCCTCTACAAGTTAATATAGGTAGCTCTAGGCCATACAAAATAGATGACACTTGGCATTCCTTGCTTCCTCACAGACATTAATCATTCTTTCTCCAGTACATGGTGCTGGACATGTAGAAAGTATACAATCTATGGCACTAATATTAAAAAACATGACCACAGGGAAAGCAACGTAACTTATGAATTACTGCCATGGAGCAAAAAGTGGCAAATCATCTGCTTAACAAGTGGCAAATCATCTGCTTAACAATATTATGTAACTGGCTGGTCTCATAAAGACAACTACAAGAGAATTTATGTGTTTTTTTTTTATTTTATGGTATAACCTGTCTGGAACCAGTTAACTAAACATGGACCCGATGTATGCCCTGTACACACGATAGAATTTTCCGACAACAAAATCCATGGGATTTTTTCTGACGGATGTTGGCTCAAACTTGTCTTGCATACACACGGTCACACAAAGTTGGTCGGAAATTCCGAACGTCAAGAACGCAGTGATGTACAACACATACGATGAGCCGAGAAAAATGAAATTCAATAGCCAGTGCTGCTCTACTGCTTGATTCCGAGCATGCGTGGCACTTTGTGCGTCGGAATTGTGTACACACGATCGGAATTTCCAACAACGGATTTTGTTGTGGAAAAATTTTATAGCCAGCTCTCAATCTTTGTGTCGGAAATTCCTATAGAAAATGTGTGATGGAGCCTACACACGGTCGGAATTTCCGACAACAAGGTCCTATCACACATTTTCCATCGGAAAATCCTATTGTGTGTACAGGGCATAGAAGGAAAAAAAGCAAAGAAACAGGGGTTGCAAAAAAAAAAGAAAATTGTAAGGAGAGCAAAAAAGAGAAGGCAAAGTAGGATGGGAAGAAAGAAAAAGACCATTACACTGGTGGTCAGTGAAAGGTCTACTTGCATCGGGGATCCATAAGGAAGTGCCTCCTTATATTGGTGGTTAGTGAAGGGCCACCTTACATTGGTGGCAGTGGCGGCAGATGCTCAAAATTTTTGGGGGGCTCAAACAAACTGAAACATTCTGAAAAAAACCCCCATCAATTCCAGCTTCACTGTGCCATCAAACGCAGCCACTGTGCCCATCAAGTGCCGCCATTGTACCATCAAACACAGCCACTATGCCATCAAACGCAGCCACTGTGTCCATCAACTGCCGTCACTGTGCTATCAAACGCAGCCACTGTGCCATCAAACGTAGCCACTGTGCCATCAAACTCAGCTGCTGTACCATCAAACGCAGCCACTGTGCCCATCAAACACAGCCACTTTGCCCATCAAACGCAGCCACTGTGCCATCAAATGCTGCCACTGTGCCATCAAATGCTGCCACTGTGCCCCATCAAATACAGCTACTGTGTCCATCTTATGCAGCCACTGTGCCCCATCGAATGCAGCCACTGTGCCCCATCGAATGCAGCCACTGTGACATCATATGCAGCCACTGTGAAATCATATACAGCCACTGTGCCCATCAAATGCTGCCACTGTGCCCATCAAATGCAGCCTCACTGTGCCCATCAAATGCAGCCTCACTGTGCCATATCAAATGCTGCCAGTGTGCCCCCCGCTCGCCATCTGTACTTACTCCTTACTCCTCGATGTCTTCTCCCGTCCTCTCTTCTCGTCCTTGTAACGATATCAAGTACGGGACATGACAAGCTGTAGCTAGCTGCCATCTTGTGTGGAAGTAGCCATGACAGTTTTGCTAACCATGTAACCTCACAGAGAACTCTGAACTCCGTCTTCCCCACCTTAGGAATTCAAAGCTTTTTAAGTTCAACAGAAAAGGTTATCTCAACAGAGAAAACAGAAAGGTTAGGTCAGTAGAAAAACATTTGTTGTAAGGGCAGTGTTCAGGCCTGTCGTAAAACTGTCACCCTCCCCATTCAGAGACCAAACAGGCCTAGGTCGTAAAGTCTTCTGAATACACCTCACTAGAATAAGTATGAAATTTCAGCATGTTTCATAACTTCTGACTTAGTAATAGCACAGACATAATCTGGACATATTTAGCTTCCTCAGATAATATGGAACGTTTCAAGTCCAGACACCCCTATGTCAGGTCATATGGGAAACCCCTGGGACCACTTATTCCTCCAAAGCAGGCTATACGTTATAGATATGGCATGTTTAGACTTGTTTTGAAGGAAATCTCAAGTTGAATAAGAATATGGATAATTGGAGTCTGTAAACACTACAGATGCAGATATATGAGTATGTATTACAAAGTCACCTGGGACGTGGTCATGAGTGTAGACACCTCCCAGCAACCAACCCCTAAAACCAGCTGATCAGATGATTGGTTACTGGTCGCTGTCAACACCCCCTTTGATTTGACAGAAAAGAGGAGATGCCAAGACAATGGTGAGTTCTCCTTTTACCATCCAAGAAGAAACATCTGCCAAGTTGAGAACCGATTACCTAGCTCATCGATTGAACTCTGATCAACCCTCGGACATTAATTGCAAGTATTCTCTCTTCCCAATTCTACCTTATTGCTTTGTGGCTGTATATTGTCTTTATCTTTTTGAAACATCTTTTTTCTGTAAATATTTTATTTGCATCAACTTTGACCTTTTCATAATAAACCCTTATGTTGAAAAGTGTTAACCTTGTCTCTAAAGCTCTTAATGCAAGCTATAAACGAACCTGCCTCTTGAAGGGCGCTACTGTGGTAGAGTAAGACTCTGAGCAGACCTGTCTGTGGTGACAGTGTGTGTGGCAGACGCTTATTCTAAAATTATAATTGGTATTGCTAAATTACGAGTCTCCCCCGGCTCGGTCTTTTAAACGGGGGTGGTGGCAGTTAAAGGGTTAATTGTGTAATTAGCCCAGTGACAATCGCTCTCAGGCTGCTCGCACCTAGATTGTGGTCCCGCAAGCTGGAAAATCTTTGTGCTGGGCGCAGCTGAGAGTGGCATTGTTACGTAAGTGACAGCGTGGTGTGAGGTTGGCTGGTCCTTTGTCGCGAGTTAGCGAGGAGGGCAGGGATCTGACACCCGCGTTCGTCACATATTGGCTGGCAGCGTAGCGGGATAGTTTCGCATTAAGAGCATTCAGTGCATTGTTAGGAATTAGCTCTGCACTGAAGGATTGTAACCTTTGTGGAAACAGTCCTTAGAGACAAGCTGGTGCATATTTTTTTTTTATTTCTATTTTTTCAAGAGAGACATACAGCAACAGCTCCTTCCTACACCTTCTTCCTATCTCTTCTTTCTGTTCTATCTCTTCTGCTTGCAAAATGTCTGGGTTATCAGCATATAAAAAGATGAGCAAGAATGAACTGACTGTTGAGTGCGCAGAAAGAGGAATTGATGTCGGTGGCAAAAATCGTGAAGGCTTGATACATGCCTTACAGGAGTTTGATATCCGTGCACACCAGAACCTGGGGGAAACTGGACCAGAAAGGGTTTCCACTACTCCAGAGCCCAGTGGTTCAGAGGCGGCCTCACCAGATGGGCAAGCAGAGACTGACACTGGAATACCACGGATTGTTACCTCCAAGCCACCACAAGAGCAGGCTAGCATCAGATTGCCTGAAACCATCATAGACTCTCTTCAAATGCAAGAAACTCTACAAAACCTCAGGGAGACGGATCCTGTGGTGTACTTGCAGTTTCTGGAACGCCAGGCCGAGCGGGAGGAACGCAGGGCTGAGAGGGAGGCTGATCGTCGGCACGAACTGGAGATGGCTAGGCTCCAGCAGCAGCGACAGGCTCAGAACCTCGGATCCCTAGAGCACAGGGATGCCTCTCTGCCAGTGACCCCGGCAGCCAAGTTTCCAGTTATGGAAAAGGACAGTGACATTGACGTGTATCTACTGTCGTTTGAAAAAACTTGCCGTCAGTACCATCTGCCCCCAGCACAATGGGCCCGGTACCTGACACCAGGGCTACGAGGCAAGGCCCTGGATGCTTATGTCGAACTGTCAGAAGAACAGTGCGACAATTATGCGGCCCTAAAAGCTGCAATCATCCAAAAGTTTCAGCTAACCCCGGAAGTGTACCGGAAGCGTTTTAGGTCCTTGCAAAAGGGGCCTGGGGACTCATACATGGATGTGGTAGGTCACTTACGTACCACATTCCGGCAGTGGACTAAAGGCTTGGAAGCCGATTCTTTTGAATCCCTGGAAGATCTTATGATTGCAGATCAACTTTTGCACATCTGTCCTACAGACGTCAGACAGTTTGTGCTGGAGCGAAAGCCAGCCTCTGCCAAAGCAGCAGCAGAACTGGCAGATACCTATATCCACTCTCGGGTATCTGACCATCGCAAGGCCCCTCTGAATGGCTGGAAAGGAGGGAAATCGCACACGGCAACCCCTCCTCTGCCTACCAAACAACTTCCTCAGCGGCCGGAACCTGCAACTCCTGGAGCCAAGGCCTTCCTAACTGACAAACGCAAATGCTACAACTGTGGGGGAGCCGGACATCTCAGGGCGCAGTGCCCTGAGCAGAAGAAGACGACATCACCTGGCCATCCGGCTAGCAACCCTTCCGCTGTGCTGCTCGTCAGTGGGAAACCTCCCGGAACCAATGCCAACTTGCAGCCAGTCATCGTAGGCCACCGGACTGTAACAGGCTTTCGTGACACCGGAGCCGAAGTCACATTGGTCAGACCAGAGGTTATAGAAGAAACAGACATCATCCCAGAGAAGTTCCTTACCCTCACCGGAGTTGGGGGGACCCGTTCCTGTGTACCCCGTGCCTATGTTTTTATTGATTGGGGTGCCGGAAGTGGGATGAGAGAGGTGGGTGTCTCGGAGGAGATCCCCACTGCAGTGTTGTTGGGTTCTGATTTAGGTACCCTTGTTTCATACTATGCCCCTGCTAAAAGCACCCCAGATGCTCCCACGGATCTCTCTGGACCTCCCAAGGTACTGTTTACAGATGTTGGGGTAATATCTGGGCAACCTGTAGATGGACAGAGGGAGGGGGAGGGTGGAGTGGAAGTGCAAGGTCCTCCTTCTTCAGAGACAGGAGAGAAGGCCCCCTTGCTAGTGAAGGTAACTGATGTATGTTCCAATGATGCTGAACTGATAAAGGTTAAATGTGATGATGATGATGATGATGATGATGATGATGATGATGATGCATTGCCAGTATTGGTGGTCACTCGCAGTGCTGCAAAGGCAGCCGAGGTGCAGGCCCTGGTCGCAGAACAGCAGGAGGAGGTCTCTGGGCCCTCTCCCTGTTCTGACCCAGTGGACTCCACCTCTGTTGAGCCTCAGCAGCTGTCCATGTTTGCCACAGGACTGCTGGCTGGGACCTGTTGTTCCGCCTTTGAAACAGCACTGCAGACAGATCAAACACTAGCACAGCTCAGGAGTCTAGCTGATCGCCCCCCTGCAGAGAATGACAAACAAAAGGTCTATTGGGACAAAGGTAAACTGTACAGAGAAAATATGCCTGCAGAGGGGAATGAGGCTGACCTAGGTAGCAGGCAGCTGGTTGTACCCAGTCAATTTAGGGGACAGCTGCTAAAAGTGGCTCATGAGATTCCCCTCGCAGGGCACTTGGGGATCACTAAGACCCGAGGGCGGTTGATACATAACTTTTATTGGCCTACAATGCTCGCTGACATAGCTGACTACTGTCGGTCCTGTGTTACCTGCCAGCGAGTTGGCAAGGCAGGGGATGTACACAGGGCTCCGCTAAAACCTTTGCCTGTGATTGACGAACCTTTTAAGAGGGTGGCAGTGGATATCATTGGGCCATTGGCCATCCCTAGCAGTTCAGGCAAACGTTTTATCCTTACAGTTGTCGACTATGCCACGCGTTATCCAGAGGCGGTGGCTCTCTCCTGCGTCCGGGCAGACAAGGTCGCTGATGCTCTGCTGGGAATCTTCACAAGAGTGGGATTCCCGGCTGAGCTCATTAGCGATCAAGGCCCTCAGTTTGTGTCCGACTTGATGCAAGCTCTCTGTCGAAAAATACAGATGACGCATATCATGGCCAGTCCTTATCACCCACAAACGAACGGTTTGTGCGAGCGTTTCAATGGAACCTTGAAACAAATGTTGTGCACCTTTGTGCACTCCCAGGGTAAGGACTGGGAACGATATCTGCCTCATCTGCTTTTTGCTTACAGAGAGGTGCCTCAGGAGTCCACAGGCTTTTCGCCATTTGAACTTTTGTACGGACGGAGGGTAAGAGGACCCCTGGACCTAATCCGTGAGAACTGGGAGGGCAAGATTGCCGACTCAAAGGTCTCGGTTGTGGATTATGTCCTAAAATTCAGAGATAAAATGGAGACGCTGGTGGAAATGGTGCGGGAGAACATGACCCAGGCCCAGACCAGGCAGAAAGAGTGGTATGACCGTAATGCTAGGGAGCGGACCTATGACATTGGTCAGAAGGTGTATGTTCTGCTTCCCCTGCGGCAGAACAAGCTCCAAGCAGCATGGGAAGGCCCGTACACCATCACCCAGCGTCTGAATGATGTCACCTACTTGGTCAGGTTGGGAGAAGGGCGTAGACGGCAGAAGGCCATTCATGTTAACATGATCAAAGCCCATCATGAGCGCACGGCCTATGTCATGCCGGTCTGCAGCAGGCCAGAGCCTGAGGAGGCTGATCCACTTCTGGACCTGCTAGCAGACACCAGGGAGGTAGACTCAGAACTCCTGATAAACTCCAATCTTACCCCCACCCAGGTACCTGGACTGAGGCGAGTGCTGGCAGTACATGGTAGCAGGTTTACGGGAAAACCTGGGAGGACACACCTCGCTGTCCACCAGGTGGACACCGGGGCACATCCCCCCATTAAACAGTCGGCCTATCGCGTCTCCCTGGAGGTGCTGGCCAACATGAAAAGGGAGGTGGAGGAAATGCTGCAGCTGGGGGTGATTCAGAAGTCCCACAGTGCCTGGGCGTCCCCAGTAGTCTTGGTTCCCAAAAAGGACCAGACGACCAGGTTCTGTGTGGACTACCGGAAGCTGAATGCCATCACTACTGCAGATGCCTACCCTATGCCCCGGATTGATGAGTTGTTAGATAGGCTGGCGGCCGCCCGTTATATAACAATCATGGATCTGAGCAGGGGGTACTGGCAAATTCCTCTGGCCCCTGAGGCTCGGGAAAAGTCGGCCTTCATCACCCCATTCGGATTGTTCGAGTTTACCGTCATGCCGTTTGGGATGAAGAATGCCCCAGCTACCTTCCAGAGAGTCATGAATGACTTACTGGAGGGGCTGGAAACCTTTGCCGTAGCCTACTTGGATGACATCGCCGTGTTCAGCCCTACCTGGGAAGAACACCTGGTGCACCTGTCACAGGTCCTAGACCAACTGACAGCCGCCAATCTGACTGTCAAACCCAGTAAGTGTCAGATTGGCATGACTGATGTGCAGTACTTGGGACACCAGGTAGGAGGAGGTACCCTGAAACCCGAGACAGGGAAGGTTGAGGCCATCCTGGCCTGGCCTACCCCTCAAACCAAAAAGCAGGTTATGTCTTTCTTGGGGACCGCTGGCTACTATAGGAAATTTGTATGTAACTATAGTAGCCTGGCCAAACCTCTGACTGACCTAACCAAAAAGAAACTGCCCAAGGTGGTGTCTTGGACACCAGAATGTGAGCAGGCATTTCAGGCCTTGAAGGAGGCGCTGGCCAGCGCACCTGTGCTGCAGGCTCCAGACTTCACCCGCTGTTTCCTTGTGCAGACGGATGCCTCTGCCTTTGGATTGGGTGCAGTCCTGAGCCAGGTGGACGAGGCCGGAGAGGAGCATCCCATCCTCTACCTGAGCAGGAAGCTGCTTCCCAGGGAAGTAGCATATGCCACGATCGAAAAGGAGTGTCTTGCGATCGTGTGGGCTCTCCAGAAGTTACAAACGTACCTTTATGGACGGCACTTCACTGTGATCACGGATCACAATCCCTTGAGCTGGCTAAATCGTGTTGCTGGGGAGAATGGCAAACTACTTCGGTGGAGCCTAATTCTTCAGCAATACGATTTCACCATCCAGCATAAGAAAGGCAGCGCCCATGGCAATGCTGATGGGCTGTCACGACAAGCCGAGCCCGCAGGAGTCGGTTGCGTCAGGAGGGAAATTGTAGTTCCCTCCCATGCAACCACCTAAGGGGGGAGGTGTAACGATATCAAGTACGGGACATGACAAGCTGTAGCTAGCTGCCATCTTGTGTGGAAGTAGCCATGACAGTTTTGCTAACCATGTAACCTCACAGAGAACTCTGAACTCCGTCTTCCCCACCTTAGGAATTCAAAGCTTTTTAAGTTCAACAGAAAAGGTTATCTCAACAGAGAAAACAGAAAGGTTAGGTCAGTAGAAAAACATTTGTTGTAAGGGCAGTGTTCAGGCCTGTCGTAAAACTGTCACCCTCCCCATTCAGAGACCAAACAGGCCTAGGTCGTAAAGTCTTCTGAATACACCTCACTAGAATAAGTATGAAATTTCAGCATGTTTCATAACTTCTGACTTAGTAATAGCACAGACATAATCTGGACATATTTAGCTTCCTCAGATAATATGGAACGTTTCAAGTCCAGACACCCCTATGTCAGGTCATATGGGAAACCCCTGGGACCACTTATTCCTCCAAAGCAGGCTATACGTTATAGATATGGCATGTTTAGACTTGTTTTGAAGGAAATCTCAAGTTGAATAAGAATATGGATATTTGGAGTCTGTAAACACTACAGATGCAGATATATGAGTATGTATTACAAAGTCACCTGGGACGTGGTCATGAGTGTAGACACCTCCCAGCAACCAACCCCTAAAACCAGCTGATCAGATGATTGGTTACTGGTCGCTGTCAACACCCCCTTTGATTTGACAGAAAAGAGGAGATGCCAAGACAATGGTGAGTTCTCCTTTTACCATCCAAGAAGAAACATCTGCCAAGTTGAGAACCGATTACCTAGCTCATCGATTGAACTCTGATCAACCCTCGGACATTAATTGCAAGTATTCTCTCTTCCCAATTCTACCTTATTGCTTTGTGGCTGTATATTGTCTTTATCTTTTTGAAACATCTTTTTTCTGTAAATATTTTATTTGCATCAACTTTGACCTTTTCATAATAAACCCTTATGTTGAAAAGTGTTAACCTTGTCTCTAAAGCTCTTAATGCAAGCTATAAACGAACCTGCCTCTTGAAGGGCGCTACTGTGGTAGAGTAAGACTCTGAGCAGACCTGTCTGTGGTGACAGTGTGTGTGGCAGACGCTTATTCTAAAATTATAATTGGTATTGCTAAATTACGAGTCTCCCCCGGCTCGGTCTTTTAAACGGGGGTGGTGGCAGTTAAAGGGTTAATTGTGTAATTAGCCCAGTGACAATCGCTCTCAGGCTGCTCGCACCTAGATTGTGGTCCCGCAAGCTGGAAAATCTTTGTGCTGGGCGCAGCTGAGAGTGGCATTGTTACGTAAGTGACAGCGTGGTGTGAGGTTGGCTGGTCCTTTGTCGCGAGTTAGCGAGGAGGGCAGGGATCTGACACCCGCGTTCGTCACAGTCCTCTGCTATGATTGGACGCCTGATAGGCGTCCAATCACAGCACCTGTTGTTTCAGCCAATCGGGTGATGGGTAACAGATCCGAGCACCTGATTGACGGAAAGGTGGTTTAGTGTTAGGAAAATGAATATTCCTTCGATTTTCTAACACAGCTGAGTGACCTGCCAGCGCCCATCATGGCGCTTGCTGTTTACCTTTTTTGATGCCTATTAGAGCCTATGGCTTTAATCAGGTGCTTAAAAAAAAACCCTGCCGCTTTAATTCAGGCGTCGGGCGCCTGAATAGGGGGTGGCAGCGGCGGCCATAGATAGATTCATGCAATGCATGAATCTATCTATTGGTGCTAGAGGGGGTGGCAGGAGAGAGGGGGCGGCACCCGTGCGCCCTTATGGACGCACCGCCACTGAATAGAGGGGACTTTTTCAATGGGGACACTGGCTCTGGTGACCTGGGTGTCCCCACGGTATTTTTTTAATTTGTAGGGATTTCCTCTCACTTTCTATTTTGGCAATGGGACAGAAAGTGAAGGGAAATCTCCCCAATGGGACACAGATGGCAAAAAAAATAAAAATCGACAGATGTTCTAATCCACCTCCACTCTATCCAAAACAACTAAAAAAAAGTTTTCCCTTTAGTTATATTTTAAATAAATCAACCCCAATGATTTCCATATTTAGGTTTATATGCATTACTGTTTTGAGAACTGATCCAAAAAAAAGCAGAGACTACTCAAAAATATAATATTTTTACATTCCTAAAATACCTCATAAAGGGTAAAAAAACTGCGCTAATCAAATAAAACTAATTTGGGTGAACCAATCCCAAAGCGGCAATTGATGTGAGATAAGCACAAATGAAAAATGAAAAAGAGAAAATCGCGCTAATAGAGTGCAAACGATTATATTGATATATAATGTTCCAAATGCTTGACCAGCTGGAGATGAGTTCAATATTCACCCAGTGACAAAATCACAAGAAAGTGTACCATCACCTTGTGGAAAACATGCTTACCAGATTGTAAGCCAAATGTGCAGGTGGCTTTAACCCAGCCCGGGCTAATGATTTTGCAAAAAGGCACACTGATGCGATAATGCGATGTATAGTTGCAAGCCTCTTAGCATAGGTTAGCGTTGAGTTCACAAATCATAATTTAGTAACAACCAAAAAAAGATGTACCATAGCGTAATATTGTCAAAAGTAAATAAATGTACAATATATGCAATTGCAGTCACAGTATAAAAAACACTGCACGGACAGAAAACAACCCAGTGGATAAAACACGATTCACAAACCAAAAAAGCAGATGTCGCTTTATATCCTCGACAGGAAACAGACATGCAGCTTGATTGATAGATGGAAAGACAACTCTCAGCAGAGAACCAAGTGATCCGTAAGGGCCGTAGGTGTCAGTTGGTAATACCCCAAGAGAGGATACAATACACCATAGCGTAATAACGTCAACACTTGTTTAATATAATAAAAAATATTGCACTTACAAACAAACATTAAAATCCTGCATAGAAATATGAAGCCGGCCAGCTGCAATACAAAAGCTCCCGTCCTCCTCAACGAGACGGTGTGGTGACGTCAGCACGTACCTCCTCAGACGTGTTTCGTCATAACTAACATATTCAATGGGGGGATTTTTTTTTGCTTTGTCATCTGGTAAGGAGGCCCTCTATGTGGTAGCGGTACACTCAATCGTGTTTTATCCACTGGGTGGTTTTCTGTCCGTGCAGTCTTTGTTTTTTATACTGTGACTGCAATTGAATATATTGTACATTTATTTACTTTTGACAATATTACGCTAAGGTACATCTTTTTCTTCTCTTTTTGGTTGTTACTAAATTATGATTTGTGGAATCAACGCTAACCTATGCTAAGAGGTTTGCAACTATCGCATTATCGCATCAGTGTGCCTTTTTTGCAAAATCATTAGCCTGGGCTGGGTTAAAGCCACCTGCACATTTGGCTTACAATCTGGTAAGCATGTTTTCCACAAGGTGATGGTACACTTTCTTGTGATTTTGTCACTGGGTGAATATTGAACTCATCTCCAGTTGGTCAAGCATTTGGAACACTAAAATACCTCATACCTGAACCGCTACTTAATCACTTCAATACAGGGCACTTATACACCTTCCTGCCCAGACCAAGACAGTTGCGCGGTCATCCATCACTGTACCCAAACAAAATTTTTATCATTTTGTTCCCACAAATAGAGCTTTCTTTTGGTGGTATTTGATCACCTCTGCGGTTTATATTTTTTGCTAAACAAATAAAAAAAGACCAAAAATTTTGAAAAAAATAAAAGTTTTGCTTGTTTCTGTTATGAAATTTTGTAAATAAGTAAGTTTTCTCTTTCATTGATGGGCACTGATAAGGTGGCACCGATGAGGTGGCACCAATGAGCGGGCACTAATGGGCACTGACGACGGGCACTGATATGCGGCATTGATGGGCACTGGTAGGCGGCACTGATGGCCACTCATGGGTGGCACTGGTGGGCACTGATAGGCGACACTTATGGGCACGGAAAGGCTGCAAAGATGGGTTCTTATGGGTGGCACTGATAGGCGGCACTGATATGAGGCACTGATAGGCATCCCTGGTGGCACTGGCAGTGGTAGGCATTGTGAGTGGGCACTGATTGACAGCTGCCTTGGCATTGATTGGCAGCTGCCTGGGCACAAATTAGTATTTCCCTGGGGGTCTAGGGGGGGGCATACCTGGTGGTCTAGTGTGGATGGCCATCCTGGTGGTCCTGGGTGGCATTATGGTGGTCCTGGGTGGGATCCGAGGGGGGGGCTGTGCTGATAAACAATCAGCACAGACCCCCCCCCCCCGTCAGGAGAGCAACCGATCGGCTCTCCTCTACTCGAGTCTGTCAGACGCGAGTGAGGAAAAGCCGATCGCCAGCTCTTCCTATTTACATCATGATCAGCCGTGATTGGACACGGCTGATCACGTGATAAAGAGTCTTTATCAGAGACTCTTTACCCAGATTGGAAGTGCGGTGTGTCAGACTGACACACCGCAACAACGATCGCTGCGTTGTGCGCCCCCGGGGGTGCGCAGCGGCTTAATATCCTCAGGACGTCATATGACCCCCAGTCAGGTTATTGAAACCACTTTGCAGCTGTCATTCTGCTATATGTCGGGCGGCAAGTGGTTAATTACCACATGCATTTAATTATTTATTTCCTTTGCTTTAACCCCTTTTTTTGCTGTATTTACTGAGCGTTTTGTGCTAAGTAATGTAAAACGGCATAGTGAATTGACAATTTCAGGACTGCATGCGATATTTAGGGAAAATGTGCCTGTACACCTAAATACCGAATGTGATCTGCTTTAGTGAATGGAACCCTGTGTTTTGGTCAGATACAGTGTCCTCTCCCTGCTCTCTCCTGGATAAGGATGAGCTCCGGTGTGTTCGCACAGCCCACGTGCAGAGCCCGCCAGGAAGTCGGCTCTGCAGCCGCACATCTGGACAATGTCTCACTGCCTGTGATTAGCGCAGCGCCGACTTCCTGGCAGGTTCTGCACGTGGGCTGTGCGAACACCCCGGAGCTCATCATTACTCCTGGATGTAGTAGCTGTGTAGACTAGGGGCTGTCCTGTAAAGCTTGCAATCTAATATGGAGGCAGGAAATTACACTAGTGAAGGAGTCATGGGTGATCTATAGTCAGGGCTATACATATAAAAACACATGCCTCAGTGTTCTCCTGATACCTGAACACTTTACAATCCTCCACATTTCTCCTCACACTTCAGCCTGTGCAAAGCACCACCACAGCCCAGATTCCTTTATTTTTATTACTGCCCCATGTAACACACCTGACATTCCCCCAGCCATGGAAGAGTTCACATTACACTAGGAGGGGACTCAGGCTCTGCAGGTGGAGAGCAGTGCCTCCTATCTATGCTCTCTCCCCCACCAATAAATCAGCATAGTGAAAGGCAGACCTCTGGTCAGCAAAGACTAAATAAATAAATAAGGCGAGCCCATGTGATCACAGTGCCTGGCCAAGTAAAAAAAACAAGAGATCCATGTATGTGCAGGACAGTGATAATGTGAGCTGTGCAGCTTCTACTGCTGATCATCATCCTCACAGTGTCCTGTGTGTGTGTGCCATGTGAGTGCAATCAGCAGATCTTACATCTTTACAGCGTCCTTCCTCAGCCCCAGGTGAATCCATTTTTGAATAGTCTTCATGTTGCCCAGTCTACAGTACAGTACAGTACACTGTGCGCTGTCTGAGTGGAGACTGGAGAATGAGTGAGAGGCCAGCAGGGAAGTGTGTGAAGGGGCGGATCATGGCTGTCAGAGTGTGTCAACCAGGAGAGGAGAGAGAGACCGAGTCTGACTCCCACAGCACACTTAAATGAGCCTTACCTTGCCCGGAATCACGCCGCTCAGCTTCCTAATCCACCACGGGTACAGTCAATCTTACAGTACAGCCAATCTTACAGTCCACACAGAGGCGTAACTAGAACCTTCAGGGCCCCGGTGCAAGAAACCATGATGGGCCCCCCTTCCATCCGAGCCCCGGGCTTCCAATTTTGGGAGAGTGTCCATGGACATCCTCCCAAAACCGTGCTTCCTGCATGACCCCTGGGACGTGCATCCAGCGCAATCACATCGGCCCTTTACCATGTGATCAGCTGATCATATGTAAACAGACTTGCCGGTTATCCACGCTGTGTCTGTGTGAGGAAAAGACTGCCGTTAACTGTCAAGAATGTCAGTAAATTCTTTACACTGATAATCAGTGCCCAATCATCAGTGCCATCTATCAGTGCCCATCAGTGCTGCCTATCAGTGCCTTCTATCAGTGCTCATCAGTGCCCATCAGTGCCTTCTATCAGTGCCCATCAGTGCCGTCTATCAGTGCTCATCAGTGCCTTCTATCAGTGCTCATCAATGCTCATCAGTGCCTTCTATCAGTGCCCATCAGTGCCTTCTATCAGTGCCCATCAGTGCCGTCTATCAGTGCTCATCAGTGCCTTCTATCAGTGCCCATCAGTGCCTTCTATCAGTGCTCATCAGTGCCTTCTATCAGTGCCCATTAGTGCCTTCTATCAGTGCCCATTAGTGCCTTCTATCAGTGCTCATCTGTGCCTTCTATCAGTGCTCATCAGTGCCTTCTATCAGTGCCTTCTATCAGTGCTCATCAGTGCCTTCTATCAGTGCTCATCAGTGCCCATCAGTGCCTTCTATCAGTGCCCATCAGTGCCTTCTATCAGTGCCTTCTATCAGTGCTCATCAGTGCCTTCTATCAGTGCTCATCAGTGCCCATCAGCCCATCAGCGGATCACATGTAAACAGATTTGCCGGTTATCCACAGCCCTTTTCTCACACGCTGTGTCTGTGTTAGGAAAGGACTGCCGTTAACTGTCAAGAATATCAGTAAATTATTTACACTGATAATCAGTGCCCCAATCATCAGTGCCATCTATCAGTGCCCATCAGTGCCTTCTATCAGTGCTCATCAGTGCCTTCTATCAGTGCTCATCAGTGCCTTCTATCAGTGCCCATCAGTGCCTTCTATCAGTGCCGTCTATCAGTGCTCATCAGTGCCTTCTATCAGTGCTCATAAGTGTCCATCAGTGCCTTCTATCAGTGCTCATCAGTGTCCATCAGTGCCTTCTATCACTGCTCATCAGTGCCCATCAGTGCTCATCAGTGCCTTCTATCAGTGCTCATCAGTGCCTTCTATCAGTGCCCATCAGTGCCTTCTATCAGTGCCCATCAGTGCCTTCTATCAGTGCTCATCAGTGCCGTCTATCAGTGCTCATCAGTGCCTTATATCAGTGCCCATCAGTGCCTTCTATCAGTGCTCATCAGTGCCGTCTATCAGTGCTCATCAGTGCCCATCAGTGCCTTCTATCAGTGCCCATCAGTGCCTTCTATCAGTGCTCATCAGTGCCCATCAGTGCCTTCTATCAGTGCTCATCAGTGCCATCTATCAGTGCTCATCAGTGCCTTCTATCAGTGCCCATCAGTGCCTTCTATCAGTGCCCATCAGTGCCTTCTATCAGTGCTCATCAGTGCCTTCTATCAGTGCTCATCAGTACCTTCTATCAGTGCTCATCAGTGCCTTCTATTTGTGCTCATCAGTCAGTGCCTTCTATCAGTGCTCATCAGTTCCCATCAGTGCCTTCTATCAGTGCCTTCTATCAGTGCTCATCAGTGCCTTCTATCAGTGCTCATCAGTGCCTTCTATTAGTGCTCATCAGTCAGTGCCTTCTATCAGTGCTCATTAGTGCCTTCTATCAGTGCTCATCAGTGCCTTCTATCAGTGCTCATCAGTGCCCATCAGTGCCTTCTATCAGTGCTCATCAGTGCCCATCAGTGCCTTCTATCAGTGCTCATCAGTGCCTTCTATCAGTGCTCATCAGTGCCTTCTATCAGTGCCCATCAGTGCCTTCTATCAGTGCTCATCAGTGCCTTCTATCAGTGGCCATCACAGTGAATGCTATTAGATCCCATCAGTGCCGGACAGCACGGCTCTGAGCGTAGATCGTGTGTCATATAACAATAGCACAGAGAGACACCGGCGGCGGCATTAATGTTCTATTTGTGGGTCCTCTCTGGCACGGATGAGAGAGGACACACAGCTGATCTCACGGCTCCCCCTTCTCCCCCCTCCCTCTCCTCTGTGCTCCGCGGGCAGTCAAGTGTGAAGCTAAAGAGCTCACATTTCCCACGGAGCACAGAGGAGAGGGAGGGGGGAGAAGGGGGAGCCGTGAGATCAGCTGTGTGTCCTCTCTCATCCGTGCCAGAGAGGACCCACAAATAGAACATTAATGCCGCCGCCGGTGTCTCTCTGTGCTATTGTTATATGACACACGATCTCCGCTCAGAGCCGTGCTGTCCGGCACTGATGGGATCTAATAGCATTCACTGTGATGGGCACTGATAGAAGGCACTGATAGAAGGCACTGATGGGCACTGATGAGCACTGATAGAAGGCACTGATGGGCAGTGATAGAAGGCATTGATGGGCACTGATGAGCACTGATAGAAGGCACTGATGGGCACTGATGAGCACTGATAGAAGGCACTGATGAGCACTGATAGAAGGTACTGACTGATGAGCACTAATAGAAGGCACTGATGAGCACTGATAGAAGGCACTGATGGGCACTGATGAGCACTGATAGAAGGCACTAAAAGAAGGCACTGACTGATGAGCACTAATAGAAGGCACTGATGAGCTCTGATAGAAGGTACTGATGAGCACTGATAGAAGGCACTGATGGGCACTGATAGAAGGCACTGATGAGCACTTATAGAAGGCACTGATGGGCACTGATGAGCACTGATAGAAGGCACTGATGAGCACTGATAGACGGCACTGATGAGCACTGATAGAAGGCACTGATGGGCACTGATGAGCACTGATAGAAGGCACTGATGGACACTGATAGAAGGCACTGATGAGCACTGATAGACGGCACTGATGGGCACTGATAGAAGGCACTAATGGGCACTGATGAGCACTGATAGAAGGCACTGATGGGCACTGATAGACGGCACTGATGAGCACTGATAGAAGGCACTGATGGGCACTGATAAGCACTGATAGACGGCACTGATGAGCACTGATAGAAGGCACTGATGGGCACTGATGAGCACTGATAGAAGGCACTGATGGGCACTGATTAGCACTGATAGAAGGCACTGATGAGCACTGATAGACGGCACTGATGAGCACTGATAGAAGGCACTGATGGGCACTGATAGAAGGCACTGATAGAAGGCACTGATGAGCACTGATAGAAGGCACTGACTGATGAGCACTAATAGAAGGCACTGATGAGCACTGATAGAAGGCACTGATGAGCACTGATAGAAGGCACTGATGGGCACTGATAGAAGGCACTGATGGGCACTGATAGAAGGCACTGATGAGCACTGATAGAAGGCACTGATGGGCACTGATGAGCACTGATAGAAGGCACTGATGAGCACTGATAGAAGGCACTGACTGATGAGCACTAATAGAAGGCACTGATGAGCACTGATAGAAGGTACTGATGAGCACTGATAGAAGGCACTGATGAGCACTGATAGAAGGCACTGATGGGCACTGATGAGCATTGATAGAAGGCACTGATAGAAGGCACTGATTAGCACTGATAGACGGCACTGATGAGCACTGATGAGCACTGATAGAAGGCACTGATGGGCACTGATAGAAGGCACTGATGGGCACTGATGAGCACTGATAGAAGGCACTGATAGAAGGCACTGATGAGCACTGATAGACGGCACTGATGAGCACTGATAGAAGGCACTGATGAGCACTGATAGAAGGCACTGATGAGCACTGATAGAAGGCACTGATGGGCACTGATGAGCACTGATTGATGGCACTGATGAGCACTGATAGAAGGCACTGATGAGCACTGATAGAAAGCACTGATGGGCACTAATAGAAGGCAGTGATGAGCACTGATAGACGGCACTGATGAGCACTGATAGAAGGCACTGATGGGCACTGATAGAAGGCACTGATGAGCACTGATAGAAGGCACTGATGAGCACTGATAGAAGGCACTGATGGGCACTGATGAGCACTGATAGAAGGCACTGATGGGCACTGATGAGCACTGATAGAAGGCACTGATGAGCACTGATAGACGGCACTGATGAGCACTGATAGAAGGCACTGATGGGCACTGATAGAAGGCACTGATGGGCACTGATAGAAGGCACTGATGAGCTCATCAGTGCCGTCTATCAGTGCTCATCAGTGCCTTCTATCAGTGCCCATCAGTGCCTTCTATCAGTGCTCATCAGTGCTTATCAGTGCCTTCTATCAGTGCTCATCAGTGCCCATCAGTGCCTTCTATCAGTGCCCATCAGTGCCTTCTATCAATGCCCATCAGTGCCTTCTATCAGTGCTCATCAGTGCCTTCTATCAGTGCTCATCAGTGCCTTCTATCAGTGCTCATCAGTGCCTTCTATCAGTGCCTTCTATCAGTGCTCATCAGTGCCTTCTATCAGTGCCTTCTATCAGTGCCCATCAGTGCCTTCTATCAGTGCTCATCAGTGCCCATCAGTGCCTTCTATCAGTGCTCATCAGTACCTTCTATCAGTGCTCATCAGTGCCTTCTATTAGTGCTCATCAGTCAGTGCCTTCTATCAGTGCTCATCAGTGCCTTCTATCAGTGCTCATCAGTGCCCATCAGTGCCTTCTATCAGTGCTCATCAGTGCCCATCAGTGTCTTCTATAAGTGCCCATCAGTACCTTCTATCAGTGCTCATCAGTGCCCATCAGTGCCTTCTATCATTGCTCATCAGTGCCTTCTATTAGTGCTCATCAGTCAGTGCCTTCTATCAGTGCTCATCAGTGCCTTCTATCAGTGCTCATCAGTGCCCATCAGTGCCTTCTATCAGTGCTCATCAGTGCCCATCAGTGCCTTCTATCAGTGCTCATCAGTGCCTTCTATCAGTGCCCATCAGTGCCCATCAGTGCCTTCTATCAGTGCCTTCTATCAGTGCCCATCAGTGAATGCTATCAGTGCCCATCACAGTGAATGCTATTAGATCCCATCAGTGCTGGACAGCATGGCTCTGAGCGGATATCGTGTGTCATATAACAATAGCACAGAGAGACACCGGCAGCGGAATTAATGTTCTATTTGTGCTATTGTTCTATGACACACAATCTCCGCTCAGAGCGTGTGTGAAGAGCAACCCCGCTGGCCCCTCCCCCCCCCACAGTGGCGGAATGCCAGGCCCTGTCGCAACTGCAACTGTTGCGACCCCGGGAATTCTGCCACTGAGTCCACAGCACAGTGAGCCAGGAAACCGGAAAGTCCGCAAAATGCACCGCCCACCGTCTTCTGGTTCCCGCCAATAAAAATAAAGCAAAGGGGGCCAGAGACAAATGATTGAAGAGTGGGAGTGTTTGAGGGCGCACAGCTTGCGCCCTGAACGCTTCCTAAACACAGGCACATCAGCTTCCCAGCTTGCAATCAGCTGATTGCAAGCTGGGAATAGGGATGAGCCGAACACCCCCCGGTTCGGTTCGCACCAGAACCCGCGAACGGACCGAAAGTTCGCACGAACGTTAGAACCCCATTGACGTCTATGGGACTCGAACGTTCGAAATCAAAAGTGCTCATTTTAAAGGCTAATTTGCATGGTATTGTCCTAAAAAGGGTTTGGGGACCCGGGTCCTACCCCAGGGGACATGTATCAATGCAAAAAAAACTTTTAAAAACGGCCGTTTTTTCGGGAGCAGTGATTTTAATGATGCTTAAAGTAAAAAAAAAAAAGTGAAATATTCCTTTAAATATCGTACCTGGGGGGTGTCTATAGTATGCCTGTAAAGTGACGCGTGTTTCCCATGTTTAGAACAGTCCCTGCACCAAATGTCATTTTTAAAGGAAAAAATCTCATTTAAAACTGCTTGCGGGTTTAATGTCATGTCGGGTCATGGCAATATGGATGAAAATCAGTGAGACAAACGGCATGGGTACCCCCCAGTCCATTACCAGGCCCTTTGGGTCTTGTATGGATATTAAGGGGAACCCCGCACCCAAATTAAAATAAGGAAAGGTGTGGGGCCACCAGGCCCTATATACTCTGAACAGCAGTATACAGGCGGTGCAAACAAGACAGGGACTGTAGGTTTGTTGTTAAGTAGAATCTGTTTGTAATTTTGAACATTTTTAACGTGTTTAGCTCCAGCCAAAAAATCTTTTCTAAGCTTTTTGGAAAACATAGGGAAGGGTTATCACCCCTGTGACATTTGTTTTGCTGTCTTTCCTCCTCTTCAGAAGATTTCACCTCACTTTTTTGTCCCAATGAAAAATGTTTTTTGAAAATTTGGGTTTTTTTGTGGAACAAGGATTGGAAAGCATCAGTGGAAAGGAGAACTTGTTTTCCCATATTAACTCTTACAGGAGAGAATTTCCCTTCCTAGGGGTAGATTTCATCTCACTTCCTGTTGTCTCCTTCCGTTTGCAAGTAGGAGTCGTTTGTAAGTTAGATGTTTGAAAGTAGGGTCCTGCCCTATATACTCAGCAGAAATTTGGGCCTTAGGTGTTGCTGTGGCCACAACACTGTAAGCCCTCACAGGGCCCTGCTGTGAAATATTAGATCAAGAATTGTAATTACATGCCCCTGTTGAACAGCAGCTGAAAAATTAGGCCTTAGGCACTGGTGCTGGTGCCACAACACTGCAACCCCTCACAGACACTCTAGTTGGAACGCAGGAACGAGCCCTGCTGCAAATTATTGCTTCAAAAATTGTAATTACACGCCCCTGTTAGACAGGGGCAGAAAAATTGGGCCTTAGGCACTGGTGCTGGTGCCACAACACTGCAACCCCTCACAGACACTCTAGTTGGAACGCAGGAACGAGCCCTGCTGCAAATGATTGCTTCAAAAATTGTAATTACACGCCCCTGTTAGACAGG
This sequence comes from Aquarana catesbeiana, assembly GCF_042186555.1. Taxonomy (NCBI): domain Eukaryota; kingdom Metazoa; phylum Chordata; class Amphibia; order Anura; family Ranidae; genus Aquarana; species Aquarana catesbeiana. Next base: position 179,991,999 of record NC_133333.1, read on the forward strand.
GGCAGAAAAATTGGGCCTTAGGCACTGGTGCTGGTGCCACAACACTGCAACCCCTCACAGACACTCTAGTTGGAACGCAGGAACGAGCCCTACTGCAAAGTATTGCATCAAAAATTGTAATTACACGCCCCTGTTAGACAGGGGCAGAAAAATTGGGCCTTAGGCACTGGTGCTGGTGCCACAACACTGCAACCCCTCACAGACACTCTAGTTGGAACGCAGGAACGAGCCCTGCTGCAAAGTATTGCATCAAAAATTGTAATTACACGCCCCTGTTAGACAGGGGCAGAAAAATTGGGCCTTAGGCACTGGTGCTGGTGCCACAACACTGCAACCCCTCACAGACACTCTAGTTGGAACGCAGGAACGAGCCCTACTGCAAAGTATTGCATCAAAAATTGTAATTACACGCCCCTGTTAGACAGGGGCAGAAAAATTGGGCCTTAGGCACTGGTGCTGGTGCCACAACACTGCAACCCCTCACAGACACTCTAGTTGGAACGCAGGAACGAGCCCTGCTGCAAAGTATTGCATCAAAAATTGTAATTACACGCCCCTGTTAGACAGGGGCAGAAAAATTGGGCCCTAGGCACTGGTGCTGGTGCCACAACACTGCAACCCCTCACAGACACTCTAGTTGGAATGCAGGAACGAGCCCTGCTGCAAAGTATTACATCAAAAATTGTAATTACACGCCCCTGTTAAACAGGGGCTGAAAAATTGTGCCTTAGGCACTGGTGGTGGCGCCCAGAACCAAAAATGTTCTTACAAGCTATCAGCGTGATGATTGAGGAGGAAGAGGATAATTACTCAGGGATAGTCACTCAGCATCAGCATAGGCAGTCTTTGAAGGGATCTGAGATTTCAAAAAAAATTATTCGGTTACATCAGCATCAGGTGCTTGGTAGCTGGTGGTGATCCAAGACTCATTCATTTTTATGAAGGTCAGCCGATCGACCGAGTCGGTGGACAGACGCACCCTGTGATCGGTTACCACGCCTCCAGCAGCACTGAATGTGCGTTCCGAAAGAACGCTGGATGCAGGACAGGCCAGTAGCTCAATTGCATACTGTGCAAGCTCTGGCCAGTGATCCATCCTCAAGACCCAGTAACCCAGAGGATTTTCGGTGGGAAAGGTGTCCAAGTCTGATCTTGCCCCTAGGTATTCCTGCACCATGTAAAACAGACGCTGGCGATGGTTGCTGGAACCGATCATACCTTGGGGCTGCGGACCAAAAAATTGTCTGAACGCATCGGTCAGACGGCCACCTTCTCCACCGCTCCTTCTTTGACTGACCGAAGCCTCAGCAACACGTTGTCCAGAAACAGGAGTTTGTAACCTCCCAGTCTCTGGGAACGCGTTGCACAGACCTTTCTGCAAGGCCTCCCGAAGATGTTTCATCCTCTGCTCCCTCTGCGATGGCAAGATAAGGTCCGCAACCTTACCCTTGTAACGTGGATCAAGGAGGGTTGCCAGCCAGTATTGGTCCTTCTCCTTGATACCACGAATACGAGGATCCTTACGCAGGCTTTGCAGGATCAGGGAGGCCATGCAGCGTAGGTTTGCTGAGGCATTCGGTCCGGAGTCCTCTGGGTCACTAAGAACGACATGGTCCGCAGCCACCTCCTCCCAGCCACGTACAAGTCCATGTGTTTCTTGGGACTGATCCCTTAAAGACTGCTGCTGATGCTGAGTGCCAGGCTCCACCTCCATACTGACACAATCTTCCTCCTCCTCCTCTTCCTCCTCGTCCTCTTCCTGTGTGATCGGCGGGCACGCAGGAACACTGTCTGGATAAAGGGGGCCTTGAGAGCTAAGGAAGTCCTCCTCTTCCTGCCTCTGTTCTGCCTCAAGTGCCCTGTCCATTATTCCACGCAGCGTGTGCTCCAACAGGTGGACAAGGGGGACAGTGTCACTGATGCATGCACTGTCACTGCTCACCATCCTCGTGGCCTCCTCGAATGGTGACAGGACAGTGCATGCATCCCTGATCATGGCCCACTGGCGTGGGGAAAAAAAACCAAGCTCCCCTGACCCTGTCCTGGTGCCATAGTCGCACAGGTACTCATTGATGGCCCTCTGCTGCGTGTGCAGCCGCTGCAGCATGGCCAACGTTGAGTTCCACCTGGTGGGCATGTCACAGATTAGGCGGTTCTTGGGCAGGTTAAACTCCTTTTGGAGGTCCGTCAGCCGAGCACTGGCATTATATGACCGGCGGAAATGCACACAGACTTTCCTGGCCTGCCTCAGGACATCCTGTAAGCCCGGGTACCTGCCCAAGAACCGCTGCACCACCAAGTTAAGGACGTGAGCCAAACAGGGCACATGGGTCATTTGTCCCTGTCGGAGGGCAGAGAGGAGGTTGGTGCCATTGTCGCAAACCACCATTCCTGCCTTAAGTTGGCGTGGCGTCAACCACCTCTGAACCTGCCCCTGCAGAGCTGACAGAACCTCTGCCCCAGTGTGGCTCCTGTCCCCCAAGCACACCAGCTCAAGCACCGCATGGCATCTTTTGGCCTGCGTACTTGCGTAGCCCCTTGAACGCCTACGGAGCACCGCTGGTTCCGAGGAAGAGGCCATGGAGGAAGAAGAAGAGGAGGGGGTGGAGGAGAGAGGTGTGTCACAATCAGCATTTTGGAGGCGTGGTGGCGGAACAACCTCCAACACTACTGCACCTTGTCCTGCATCCTTCCCAGCTGCCAGCAGAGTCACCCAATGCGCCGTGAAACTTAGGTAACGTCCCTGTCCATGCCTGCTGGACCATGAGTCAGCGGTAATATGCACCTTACCGCTGACCGCCCTGTCCAGCGAGGCATGGACATTGCCTTCCACATGCCGGTAGAGAGCCGGAATCGCCTTCCGTGAGAAAAAGTGGCGTTTGGGTACCTGCCACTGAGGAACCGCACATTCCACAAACTCACGGAAGGGGGCAGAGTCTACCAACTGAAAAGGCAGCAGTTGAAGTGCTAGCAATTTTGCCAAGCTAGCATTCAACCGCTGGGCATGTGGATGGCTGGGAGCAAACTTCTTTCGGCGGTGCAGCAGCTGGGGCAGGGAAATTTGCCTGGTACAATCTGACGTCGGTGTACCAAAAGCAGATTGCCCACAAGTACTTGGCTGTGACACACCTAATTCTACACCTTCATTCCTCTCACTGTAGGTCTCAGAGAGGACTGAAGGTCTAGTGGGGTTGGAAATCTCAGCTGATGAGGAGCAAGGAGAGATCCTCTTTGTTCTTTGGTGTGGGTCTTTTAGATACGCTTGCCAACGAACTGCATGGCAGGTCAACATATGTCTGGTCAAGCATGTGGTACCCAAGCGGGAGATATTTTGGCCACGCGAGATACGCTTGAGACATATGTTGCAAATAGCAGCGGTGCGATCTGATGCACTCGTCTCAAAAAAGGCCCACACCAAAGAACTTTTTGAATAACGCGCAGAGACTGCAGCGCCCTGCACATGTGGAGCTTTGGGGTGTGATGCAGTCAATGTGCTGCCCTTAGGCTGGCCCCTGGAGGGCATCCTGCCTCGTTGGTGATGTGCTGCCGCCTCCTCCTCCTCCTCCTCCTCCTCCTCCTCCTCCTCCTCCTCCTCCTCTCTCCTATCAGGCACCCACGTTGAGTCAGTGACCTCATCATCCCCTCCCTCCTCATCACTGGAGCAAACCTGGCAGTATGCTGCAGCAGGGGGAGCATGACTGCCAGATTGCTGTCCTTCTTGGGCACCCCCTCTGTCCGCGCTCATGTTACTGCCTTCATCGAGCTCAGTATCGTCATCAGAGCCTTCCAAACGCTGGGCATCCTCCTGGAGCATGTACCCAACACTGTGGTCAAACAGTTCGAGGGAATCCTCATGAGGACATGGTGGAGCTAGGGAAGGAGTCACTGATGACATTGAGCTGAGGGAAGAGGCCGCTGCTTTGCCAGACAAAGCACCCTGGGCATGGGTGAGAGAGGATGAGGAGGATGAGGACGGCTTGGTCATCCACTCGACCAAGTCTTCCGCATGTTGCGGCTCAACATGGCCAGCTGCCGAAAAAAAGGCCAAGCGTGTCCCATGGCCACGTGCTGATGAGGATGCACCGTCTCCACGACCAGCACTAGACACAGAGCCTGCTTGCCCTCTCTTATTGGCTTGTGACTGTCTGCCTCTCCTTCTTGGCCTTCCAGACATACTAATGGCCTGTAGCTGCACTAAGCTGGGATAGAACACCTGTAATTTTCTTCAAGTAGCTTTATATACTGTAACCAGACAAGCCTGCCTGTCAGTAGGAAGATAACAGGAACGGATCTAGCTGAACACTGTGAGCAGGACGCACTGTACTAAATGTAAATAGTCTAGCTGCCTGACCGTGGTACTAATAGGATCAAATAGAACACCTGTAATTTTCTTCAGGTAGCTTTATATACTGTAACCAGACAAGCCTGCCTGTCAGTAGGAAGATAACAGGAACGGATCTAGCTGTACACTGTGAGCAGGACGCACTGTACTAAATGTAAATAGTCTAGCTGCCTGACCGTGGTACTAATAGGATCAAATAGAACACCTGTAATTTTCTTCAGGTAGCTTTATATACTGTAACCAGACAAGCCTGCCTGTCAGTAGGAAGATAACAGGAACGGATCTAGCTGAACACTGTGAGCAGGACACACTGTACTAAATGTAAATAGTCTAGCTGCCTGACCGTGGTACTAATAGGATCAAATAGAACACCTGTAATTTTCTTCAGGTAGCTTTATATACTGTAACCAGACAAGCCTGCCGGTCAGTAGGAATTTAACAGGAACGGATCTAGCTGAACACTGTGAGCAGGACACACTGTACTAAATGTAAATAGTCTAGCTGCCTGACCGTGGTACTAATAGGATCAAATAGAACACCTGTAATTTTCTTCAGGTAGCTTTATATACTGTAACCAGACAAGCCTGCCGGTCAGTAGGAATTTAACAGGAACGGATCTAGCTGAACACTGTGAGCAGGACGCACTGCACTAAATGTAAATAGCAGGAACGGATCTAGCTGAACACTGTGAGCAGGACGCACTGCACTAAATGTAAATAGTCTAGAAGATAACAGGAACGGATCTAGCTGAACACTGTGAGCAGGACGCACTGCATTAAATGTAAATAGTCTAGATAGAAGATAACAGGAACGGATCTAGCTAAACTGAATACAGTGTATATATATATATGCAACACCTGGGATGCATATATATACACAATACACTGTAAGTGCAGCTAACTGACTGACTGTTCTGCCTAATCTATCTAACTCAAATCAAATGACACTGTCTCTCTCTCTCTCTATCTCTCAGCACACCGGAACACACACTACACAGGGCCGCCGTGCAGGCGGCCTTATATAGTGTGGGGTGTGTACTAAATGCCCTGAGCCGTAATTGGCCAAAGCCACCCTGGCTTTGGCCAATTACAGCTCTCTCTACTGACAGCGCTGTGATTGGCCAAGCATGCGGGTCATAGTGCATGCTTGGCCAATCATCAGCCAGCAATGCACTGCGATGCCGCAGTGAATTATGGGCCGTGACGCGCCACACGAATTTAGCGCGAACGGCCCATAACGTTCGCAATTCGGCGAACGATCGAACAGCCGATGTTCGAGTCGAACATGGGTTCGACTCGAACACGAAGCTCATCCCTAGCTGGGAAGCTTCCCATAGAGTGCCGTGTGTCCGGCGCCTGGTCACTCTTAAAGTGACCACTTTTTTTTTATATGTGAATAGCTGGGGGGTTGCGCCTATGCGCCCCCTATGGACGGGTCGCCACTGATTGGTGGTCAATTTTGAAGTGTGCCCCCCTTACATTGGTAGTTAATGGAAACGTGTTTTATTACATGGTCAGTGAAGTGCTCTCTGAGGAGGAAGAGAAGCTGCTGTCCCTTTTTAGAACTCAAGACTACTGCAGCTCCCAGAGCAGAGGGAAGGCTTCTTGATCTTTGACTAGGCTCTGTGCCATGTGGATCATCTCATTGTGCAAGGGAAGTTTGAACAGACTTCAGACTTCTCAGAGAGACATGCTGGTCTTGATGCCACAGACATGGAGCTCATGTTAGTACACAATTGTGTAGCAGTTCCATGTGAACCACAGGCAGCTGGACCTGCAGTTCTTCAGTGATCGCTGTATAGTGGTTTTATGAAGCCATCTCTGCCTTGGGTCCAGTGGAAGTTGTGGCCCTTGAGCAGCCAACCAAATCACCAGAATTATAATCTAACACTGTCCCTACCCTACTGTCCACTGTACTGCCTTAAATGTAGAATTTCTAAAAGAACCTGCCTCTAGGCAGTTGGTCACATGATCTCTTCTGAAAACAAGGATCAGACCCTACCAATAATTGCTTTTTACCCCACTGGTTTTATAATATCCCTAGTGACCAAGTAAATAGGTAGTGCAATTATAGAGCTGGTGAAGGTATTGTGAGAGAGGAAGGAATAATAAAACAAAGCAAAGCAAAGTTATCATTGACCTTATTGAATTTAGGGGGTGGCACCGTGAACAAGGTTTAAAATAATGGATATAAATAAAATGAAATGCACATTCATCATGAATTTTTTATGGGAACCGTAGAAATGCAAACCATTTTTCTAAAAAATATAACGTTCTGCACAACAAGCCTATTTTGGGGCTTCCTTATCAGTAATACTACCATCTATTTATAAGAAATTGCTTGATAAGAGAATTTTTCCCCCAAAGCAAGTATTTATTTGTTTATAGAGGAAACTAAAGGAACTGAAGGAACACGGGCCACAGGAGACATATGACTTCCAGACAACAAACAAACAAAATATGAAAATGTATGCATATCAGCTTAATAATATTATGTAACTAGCTTAATTAAAGTGAACCTGCCAGGGGGCTCCACAAAATAAGAAAATAACAATCCTATGAAGAAATCTGCCATTTTGGCTGTATGTTAAAACTTCACAGCTCCCGGGGTCGATCCTATTCCACGCTAGAATAACATGTCCCCTGCTGGCCTCTGACGTTCCTCCTGTCCCTCCCCACATCCTTTTGTGTTCTGCACTGACTAGGGGCTAGGGGTCAGCAGGTTGAACCATAGTATAAATAAGTATATTGATGTGGTCTAATAAATAATCAATCAATGTGCATCTGACACCGTGTAAAATTGCAAATCTGTGCAAATACAAAATGTGATTGGAAATGAAAATACGATTAAAAATAATGTGCACAAATAACTCAATGAATAAAATTACTAAAAAGTGCAAAAATGTGTTCAAATTCCCTAAAAACTGCTCATTATACTAATACTGATAGATGCAAAAAAATCCCCATAGTAATCAGTATAAAATAGTGATAATAATATTAATAATGGTAATAATGGGTGCCGATCTAGTGAATATATAATAAAAATATAAATAAAGTACAAAGACAATTGTTAAGAAAATTGTTCAGCGGAGATAGACTAGTCCAGGAATTGGTATAATTACCCCAGCAGTTCATCCCTCATTAAGATAAGGCGATTAATTTCTGTAGTGATTGTTATTCATAGCTTTAGTACAACCAGCTCCAACCGAGATAATGTTGACAATTTGGTTCCCTTTGTGGTCTCAGTGCAGGGTAATTTATGAAAAACAAACAAAGAAATATATCATTGCGTGATGAACTGAAAAAGAAGGACAAAAGCAAACAGCACAGTGATACACTCACGTGCGCCCGGTTTGTTTAAGGCATACAGGCATGCAGATCCAGGTTGAACCACAGTATCCAATGGAAGGTTGCGGGGGAGGGATTATCTGTTCTTCAAACCTAAAAGTTTCGAATAGGATCGGTTCCAGGTGCTCTGCTACAGAGTGAAGTTTTAGAAAATGTGATGGTGAATGGGTATGTATAATAATGCTTCACTTACAGGGTAGTGCCTTTGTTATTTTGTAGGCCCCCTGACAAGGTCACTTCAATAAAGCCATCTACAAGACACCTGAAGTGTACCTAAAGCCAGAATCTTCTTGGTGTGTGGAATAGAACCTCTGTCAGGATTTATTGTTGCGTGTGTCCCCACTAGGCAACTTCATCAATAGAGCTGGTAGGGTGCCATTCATAGAGGAAAAAAAGGAGAAAAGACGTGTCCTTTTAGTGCTTTGTTTGTGAACTTTGAAATGAAAGTACAACTGAGTGAAAACTTTTTTTTTTTCCTTTGTTTTGTTTTGGACAGAGTGCAGATGGATTAGTCAGTTTTTATTGCTGTCTGTGCCCCTCTCTATTTGTCCTGTTTACCATTATCTCCAGAAAAGTAATAGAGGAAAAATATCCCAATAGGGACACTAGTTCTGGTGACCTGGGGGTCCCCAAGGGATTCCCTTTTAATTTTCAGGATTTCCTCTCACTTCCAGTGTTGCCAACCGTCAGTATTTTTACTGGCAGCCAGTAAAAAACAGGCACTTTTCTCCTGCCAGTAAATGCCAGTAAGAGGAAAAGTTAGCCAGTAAAAAATATGGCTGTGACGCTTGGCTCGGGATTGGGCATGTGCAGCTCAGGTCCAGAGCTGGCCGAGACCATCAAAGTGTCTGCTACAGTGTGTTCGGGCAATACTGGTGGGGGGCTGGTCTGGCGGAGGCGGTGCCTGAGCATATTGTGTGATGTCATGTGCAAGGGAGCCGAGCAGCCAGAGCCTTGTGTGCGGGTCTGTGGGACAGGAGCAAGGCAAGCCGGAAGCGGGACTGTCAGTGCTGTTTGGACTGGAAGGGACTGAAGGGACCACCTGGCATGGAGAGAGACTATCACTGTGACTCAGGAGGGGACGCGTTGTGTCGGTGATCTGTGCTGCTGGCATATTATACTTATTTTGTAGCCCAAATACCGAAATTTGCACTTAAAACTGTAATTTTGTAACTTTTGGAAATGCCAGTAAAAACTTGGCTGTGCCAGTAAAATTTGGGTGTCATGTCAGTAAATTTCAATCTGGTAAGTTGGCAACACTGCTCACTTCCTGTTTGGCTATGGGACAGGAAGTGAAGGGAAATCTCTCAAATGAGAAACAGATGGTTAAAAAATAAACTGATAGGGGTTATAACCCTCCCTTACTCCAAAATAAAAAGGTTTGCCTGTAGTTCTACTTGAATTTCTCCAATGCCTATGACTACAAAGATAAATAAACTTTTTCTTTTGTTTCAGTTTGAAGTGAAATAACACCCCCACCCAGTGGAGGATTCGGGGTACTTCGGGACTCACACATTGGCAATGCCCAGAGATACCCCAGATGTTAATCTTTCTAGGACATATTGCCTATACAGAACACTGGTGGACATTGATAGTGTTTCATAGCACCTGGGATAGGTAAAAAATAAATACTAATTGCACACACCATATTAAATATCAATACTATATTTAAACATCTATAAAACTACATAGATGAAAAGAAGATATAATGTGGGTGAAAGAAATCGCTCAGAGTTCAACAAATCCAGCAAAAAATGTTGTGCATCCAAACTTGCATGAAACTGCCTTTTGAGTCAATGAGTAAGAAAAATTATTGTCAGGACTATTAGGCAAGTCTTATTGTCAATAAATGGTATGGGGAACCTGTGCCAAAGCTAAAGAAAAAGAAAAAACATACAACAGTCCTTTTTCATACATAGTTATAGTGTATTGACTGAACTTAAATTGCGAGGAATTTGATAATGTAACAGTTTCTCATTATTGTCAGTACTTTTTACCTTTATAGATGTAATTTGCAAACCATCTAAAAAGGATGTGTTTTTATTGCTCTTGAAAAAAAATCATCAAGCACATGTGTTTTCCCCCGGGAATGCTGCTTGTTGTTTTAAATGTATCCTAAAAGCAGTGAGTGAGGGGGACACCCTGGTTTACATTCAGGCTGTACAGAAAGGCAATGCACCCTCTCAATAGTGGGGAATGTTTTCTTCCAGACATGTTTAATAATAAAAACCCTTAAAATTAAAAAGAAGGTGCGGATTTATTAAGGACATTGAATAATATAAATGATCTGAATGGAAAAATGCCAAATACCTGGTGACAAAATGATGAATATTCTCTTTACAGATATGCTGCTTAGACTATTGCACTGATTTACTAAAGGAGTTGACAATCTGCAATTATAAAATTGTGTGAAAATTCACTTCAATTATCCAGTCACGTGAAATACATCTGCACGAGTAAACAGGGATTGGCTTTTTCTTGTCTTTTCTTGGATGATTGGATAACTGAAGTGACTATTTACACATTTGTTTTTTAATATTATAAACTCCTTTAGTAAATCGGCCTCGCCATTTCGATACTAGTAGTTGTTATACCACAATATGATCACAAGATGGCAGCAAGTTGTTGGCCATATAAATTCTTAGTCCATTCCTGCGGCAGGTATACTTCACAAATGTCAACATACACTATATTACCAAACGTATAAACTCGCTCATACATGTCTTTATGGACCTTGCTTTGTGCACTGGTGCACAGTCATGTTGGAATAGGAAGGGGCCATCCCAAACTGTTCCCACAAAGTTGGGAGCGTGAAATTGACCAAAATGTCTTGCAGGGGCGTTGCTAGGTGGCAAAAAAAACAGGAACTTCAGCATACCTCCCAACATTTTGAGATGGGAATGAGGGACACCTACTAGCAAATGTATGTAGGCATAGGACACGCCCCCTGCCACACCCTCTTAAAGGAGCATTAACCAAAACAAAAGGTTAATTAAATCCACAAGAGTTTTTTTTTACCACTATTATTCCTTTATATTGGCTTTTAAAATTTACAAATGCACCAATTTAGAATTTGGATGAAAGGTTTAGCACTGGGAAACACTTTTTGAAAGATAAAAAGTGCATTTTATATAAAACTATATAGATCAGACCAAAATGAGGGACAAATTATTTATTTAATTCAGGTACTTATATAGCGCCGTCAATTTACGCAGCGCTTTACATTTACATTGTACATTCACATCAGTCCCTACCCTCAAGGAGCTTACAATCTAAGGTCCCTAACTCACATTCACACATACATACTAGGGACAATTTAGACAGGATCCAATTAACCTACCAGCATATCTTTGGAGTGTGGGAGGAAACCGGAGTACCCGGAGGAAACCCACGCAGGCACAGGGAGAACATGCAAACTCCAGGCAGGTAGTGTCGTGGTTGGGATTCGAACCAGCGACCCTTCTTACTGCTAGGCAAGAGTGCTACTCACTACACCACCGTGCCACCCCAAATGAGGAGGATGGAGGGACATTGCTCCAAATCAGGGACAGTCCCTCGAAATCAGGGACAGTTGGGAGCTATGGCTTCAGCCTGAAGTCCGAGCCCAGCACCGGGGGGGTAGTAATTACCTGACGCGCAATGACCTACTTGACACTGACCCACACTGACCTACTTGACCCACACTGACCTACCTGACCCACACTGAACTACCTGACACACACTGACCTACCTGACACATGCCGACATACACTGACCTACCTGACACACACTGACCTACCTGACCTGCACTGACCTAACTGACACACACTGACCTACACTGACGTACACTGACCTACCTGACACACACTTACCTACCTGACCTACACTGACCTACACTGACCTACCTGACCAGACTTAAGGTGTCCTCCTGCAGCTCAGCGGCGCGTCCATCACACAGTAAAGTAGACTCCAGGCAGCCAGATGAGGAGAGAAGAGCTGCCCGCCCGAGAGTGGGGTTGGGATCTTCTCACAGTGGCGCGGCGGCTGCATTGTAATTCCCACGTTCTGGAGCCTGCAGCTCCTATGATGGACACCAATGATCCCCGCATTGGACCAGTGGGACATCCATCAGTGCTGCAGGCTCCAGAAGGCGGGACCTGCTATTACACTCGGCCGCGCTCGGGTCAGGTCGGTCCCCACTCGGCGGCAGTGCTCGGGACTAATAATAGAACCGTGCCCACCCGAGACCCGGGGCTTTTTGGGGACCCACTTGGGGCTTCAGACACCGTCAGCCCCCCCTGCCGACGCCACTGATGTCTTGGTATGCTGACGCCTTAAGAATTCCCTTCACTGGCCCAACCCCTGAAAAACAACCCCATACTATAATCCCCCCTCCACCAAATGATTTGGACCAGTGCTCAAAGCAAGGTCCGTAAAGATATGATGAGCGAGTTTGGGGTGGAGGAACTTGACTGGCCTGACCTCAACCCGATAGAACACCTTTAAGATAAATTAGAGTAGAGACTGCAAGCCAGGCCTTCTCATCCAACATCAGTGCCTGACCTCAAAAAATGCACTTCTGGAAGAATGGTTAAACATTCCCATAGACACATCCCTAAACCTTGTGGACAGCCTTCCCAGAAGAGTTGTCCACAGCTGTTATAGCTGCAAAGGGTGGGCCAACTTAATATTGAAGCCTATGGGCGAAGACTGGGATGCCATTAAACTTCATCTGTGTGTAAAGGCAGGCGTCCCAATACTTCTGGTAATATAGTGTACACTGCATAAATTGTGACTCTGGTCATATTTATAAGCTAAATTTAAAAAAGACTGAGGCTAGTTTTCAAAAACTTAGACACTTCTACATTTGTGCAATTCAGCAAATTGGAAAGTGGAAATAGATCAGTAAGGCAAAAGTAAAATGAAAACTTCCACAAGAGAACTATGGTGGCTGATCTTTGTCTCTGAAAATTCAATACTTTGAGTCATTAACCCAGAAAACATACAGGTAAGAACTTTTAGATCTGCATACCTGGGTCATTAACTAAAATGTAATAAAACATAGCAGCCAGGCAACTGGTATTTTCAGAAGGTGGGTATCAATGGCAGACCCCCATATTCCTTTCATTATTAGTACGCTTTAAAGTCAACCTGTGGCCAAGCTTTGGGCATTTAAGTATTTACATACTCTAATGCTGCGTACACACTATCGGATTTGTCGACAACAAAATCCATGTTTTTTTCCCGACGGATGTTGGCTCAAACTTGTCTTGCATACACACGGTCACACAAATGTTGTCAGAAATTCAGAACGTCAAGAACGCGGTGATGTACAACACGTACAACGAGCCGAGAAAAATGAAGTTCAATAACCAGTGAGGCTCTTCTGCTTGATTCCGAGCATGCGTGGAACTTTGTGCGTCGGAATTGTCTACACACGATCGGAATTTACGACAACGGATTTTGTTGTCGGAAAATTTGAGATCCAGATCTCAAATTTTGTTTGTTGGAAATTCCGATGGAAAATGTCCGATTGGAGCCTACATACGGTCGGAATTTCCGACAACAAGCTCCCATCAAACATTTCCCGTCGGAAAATCAGACCGTGTGTACATGGCATTAGAGTGACACTAAACAATATCCTTATTCTCCAAAAACCTACTTTTCATTAAATTGTTTCGTACTGTACCTCTGACACCTTGGCACACCTTCTGTGAGCTCCTGAACATCTTTTTCCCTCTCACTTCTGCTTGTTTGGAAAGATCAGTGCACATTATTTGCGGTCATGAGCACTGCTCTATGCACACTGCACATCCCATAGTCCTAGTCCATCTCAGGAGTGAGCATGAGAGAGTGGCTACATTCCCACATACAGTGGGACCATGGAGAGCTAATGGACCACCCTCTAACAGGAAGTTACACATCACAGCAGCAAAAAAAATAATAATTTGGAGATGTGGAGGAGGCTAAGAACCAGTAAAAGGTACTTACTGAGTAAGGAGTACATACTTGATTAGAATTTTTTATCCAGAGTTTAGTGTCACTTTAAGCAGTAGATGAGATTTAAAGTGGTTGTAAAGCGTTGGGTGTTTTTTTTATATAAAAATAACAAACATGTTATACTTACCTGCTCTATGCAATGGTTTTGCACAGAGCAGCCCAGATCCTTCTCTTCTAGGGTCCCCCGCTGGCGCTCCAGGCTCCTCCACTTCATCGGGTGCTCCCAGGGAAAGCCACTTTCCTTGGGGGCACCCGTGCGTGCTCCCTCCAGAGTCCAACTGCTGCGTCCATTGACACAGACAGCGAGGACTCGGCCCCGCCCCCTACGTCACCAGATTGGATTGACAGCAGCGGAAGACAATTTCTCCAGCTACTATCAATCTGTCCAATGAGAAGAGAGACAGCGCCAGGGGCCACTGCGCTTCTACACTTTACTGGATCGGATGGGCTCAGGTAAGGAAAAGGGCGGTCTGGGGGCCGGCTGCAGCACAGAAGGTTTTTCACCTAAATGCATAGGATAAGAGTAACTCCACTTTTGTTGATAAAAAAAAAAAAATCCCCTCTGGGTGATCTATGTATTACAAGGATTTTAACAAACTTTGTTGCTGATTCCTACCTTTTGTTATTTTGATGAAATTCCTGTGTGTTTGTCTACATCCATGTGGTAAGGTAATCTAATGGGAGTGGTTTCCTAATTATCAATCAGCTGCTTCACCTGCAGGGCACGAATGAGGAAAGCTGCTGGGTCTGCATCCCTTTAGACATGATTTCCTATTGGGGGTATGTCACCAAATTATTTTGTTGCAGGGGATGGCTGATATCTGACTTGTATCTTAGATCCCTTTCACACAGAGAGCGCCGCCGTTATTGCTAAAGCGCCGCTCATGTTAGCGGCGCTGTTTTAGTGATGCTTTTGCAGTGCTTTTCGGCTGCTAGCAAGGCAGTTTTAACCCCAAAAAAGGGTTATACAAAATCCTGTTTTGCGGCGCTTTCAAAATGCTTTTAAGGTGCTTTGAAAGTGCTGCCTATTTATTCCAGTGGGCAGGGCATTTTGGGAGCGCTAAATACAGCACTCTCAACCCGCCCCAAAGATGCTACTTGCAGGACTTTTGGTAACGTCCCGCAAGAACACCGCCCCAGTGTGAAAAGTAACACTGGAATGAATGGGAGGCAGTTTTCAGGCGCTTAGCAGAGGCTATTACTAGTGCTAAAGCACCTGAAAAGTAAACCGCCTCAGTGTGAAAGGGATCTTACTGCAGACTGGGAAAATTAGTAAACCAATCACACAAGCAGGAAATTATGGGGTAATTCTGTGTACAGAACACCTCCAGGTAGCCATATAGCATTGCATTTTACAGAAAATTACAGCGGCTGCAGATTGAAAAAGGAAAGGTAATTTTTAATAACATCCAATTACAATATGACTTGTGTCGCAATTGTATACGCTATATTATTTTTATTTGCTATTTGTGGCTTTAGAACCACTTTAAAACTGAAATCCCGGCAAACAGCTTAACACACAGATAAAGTACATTCTGTCTATGGGCGCTGTTTTACCTGCCAAATAACTTAAACTTGTCCACCCCATCCTAAACATTAGACAGCTCTGGCACACAGCACAGCCCATTCTAGCAGGACATAATACCTGATTTTTCTCTACTGCAGTTCAATACAATTTACAGGTGTTGTCTTATCCCCCATCCTAGACCTGGAATAGGAAGGCAAGAACAGCACACTGGTGAGCCTACCATACTGCCACTCTTCCCTCTCCTCTTATCAGCATGTTCCTTACACTGCAACACAACTGGTTGGTTCCTTGTGCTGCCTCCTCCTCTCTCAGTCTGAGCTCTGATATACAGAGGATTGCAGTAGGTTGATATTCATTCAAATGCACATACAAACACTACTTGCATTTAGAAAAATACACTTTAATTGATATAGATGTAGCACCCTGGAGTTTAGACAGGGATGCTCCTCACAAATTTACTTGCCAGGGGTAGTTATTCTGGTTGATTGTTAGAGATCCATTGATTTCTCCCTAAGTTTGGCCTTGTTGCACTTTTCTCTTCTACCACTAGGTGGCCGGGTACTTGGTGGTACTAGATATGAGAAGGGCAACCCAAGGTCAGGTTATGGGTATATGGGGTATCTCAGCCAATGGACAGGGGTTTTCTTGAATCCCTTGGCCTGCTGGGAGAGCCTGAATATCCAGGTGGAGTCAGGTGATCTATGTTCTGTGCCACCTAGACGGCTGCCTGGGTGGACGTGTGTCGTGCCCCGGGCTGCTAGGCCGGAGATTGGGCCTATCCCGAGGGTGTCTGGCTGCTAGGCTGTCTGAGGGCCTATCCAGGAGTAAAGAGAGCAGCGCAGGGTTGGGATTCTGTCTTGCAGTCCAACCAAAAGTGATGGTTCTACCGGCCGGAGAACCTGTCGTGGTCGGAGGCAGAAGGGAAGCTTTCGTCACTAAGGGACCAATCACTTTATTACCAGGGACCACAGTGAGTAACTGAAGCAAGTACCAGAGCAGTATTCTCACCAAACGGGCACAGCGGAGAATCGGGAAACTTCAGGCGGTGATCAAGTCAGAGACCCAGGTGATGCTTGCAAATCAGACTTGTGTGTCAAGCCAGAGACAGAGCAGGCGAGTGGGGTGAAGCTTGAGAAGTATCGGGAGTGCCAAGCTAAGGACCCAGCAGAGAGGCGGGGTGACGCTTGAGTAAGATACCACCGTGAAGATTGAAGGAGCTCAAGGGATTCAGTGGCAGTGAATCAGAGGGTCTAGTGAGAGACCGGGAGCTCAGTGTGCTGAAGAACTACAAGGAGAAGTTGTAGTGAAGGTGAAAGAACTGTTACACTTTGTGTTAGGAACTGTTAAAGACTGTTGCCATAGGAGACAGCATTCCTGCACGTGCAGATGTGGCTTCTTGCTGGAGGCCTTTTCCTGCACTGCTGTCCTCCTATTGAAGTCTCAGAGTCTGCTAATTGAACTTGCAACTACTCAAGGGTGTCCTGGCCCTAACCCCCTTCCCCCCCCAAAGAGTTTGTAAGAGAAATAAACATCTCTTTTACATTCAAGAAGTGTTTGGCGCCCAATAACTTTGTCCATCTTGCACCCACTATGCCTCACAACCCACCACATACAGAAGCAAGGATGTCCGCTATCTCTGGCCCCGGAGGTTCTCATCAGACTGAAGGAGGCCGGAGACCTTGCTACATAGAGCTGCATTCATTTGTGTATTTTACATCTGCCTGGAGTTCAGATTTAAAACAATATCTCACTGACCTCTGTAGCTGCAGCAATTCATCCTCAAAGGCCACAGGAGAAGGACTTGGACACTTCAGTGCTTCTGCTTTGAAGTTTGAGTAGGATTTACTCCACTTTACCTGCAGCTACAGATTCACATAAAAGTGGTTCTAAAGTCTAAACATTGCTTAACTTAAAGAGAAAGTAAACCCTGGTGGGTTTTTCTTCCTTTGCATGTCCCTGCAAAGTAAAGGCATAATGTGCTAGTATGCATCGCATACTAGCACATTATGTGACACTTACCTGCAAACGAAGCCCGCGTCACCCCTGCTGGAGGCCGCATCCATCTTCGCCCATCTTCCTTTCCGATGCTGCGGACTCCGGCTCTGTGACTGCCGGAAGCCTTGTGACGTCACTCCTGCACATGCGCATGGAAGCCGCCGGTCACAGCACACTCTCCTGAAGAAACAGCACGTGCGGCCATTCCTTCAGAGTGCATGCACCGATTACATCATCGGCACAGTAAATATCTCCTGAACGGTGCACGTTTAGGAGATATTTAAAGTACTTATAGGTAAGCCTTATTCTAGGCTTACCTATAGGTACAACTTCCCCATGGAGGTTTACAACCTCTTTAACCACTTCAGCCCCCCCGGAAGATTTTACCCCCTTCCTGACCAGAGCACTTTTTACAATTTGGCACTGCGTCGCTTTAACTGACAATTGTGCGGTCATGCAATGCTGTACCCAATTGAAATTTGTGTCCTTTTTTTTCCCACAAATAGAGCTTTCTTTTGGTGGTATTTGATGACCTCTGCACTTTTTATTTTTTGCACATTAAACAAAAAAAGAGCAACAATTTCGAAAGAGAACAATATTTTTTTACTTTTTGCTAAAATAAATATCCCCAAAAAAAGTTTTTAAAAAACAAATTTCTTCATCAATTTAGGCAAATATATATTCTTTTACATATTTTTGGTAAAAACAATCACAATAAGCGTATATTGATTGGTTTGCGCAAAAATTATAGGGTCTGCAAACTATAGGAAAGATTTACAGTATGGCATATTTATATATTTTTTTTATTTTTTACTAGTAATGGCGGCAATCTGCAATTTTTAGTGGTACTGCGAAATTGCGGAGGACAGATCGGACACTTTTGACACATTTTTGGGACCACTGACTGTTATACAGCGATCAGTGCTATAAAAATGCACTGATTATTGTGTAAATGTCACTGGTAGGGAAGAGGTTAACACTAGGGGGCAATCAAGGGGTTAAATGTGTTTTCCCTAAATGTGTTCTAACTGTATGGGGATAAGACTGACGGGGGGAGGAGACCTATCGTTGTTCCTACTTAGGAACAACAATAAGTCTCCTCTACCCTGACAGAACAGGGATTTGTGTGTCTACACAAATCCCAGTGCTGGCTCTCGTGCACGCGATCGCTCGTGGCGGGCCGCGATCACGCCCGCCAGCCACACGCATCAGGTTCCCCACTGTGCCCTTTGGCGGCTCTTATAGGGGACGACCTACCCGTACGAGGTTTTGCCCAGTCATGCCATTCTGCCGCAGTATATCTGCATGAGGCTGTCGGCAAGCGGTTAATGAATTCTCTGCAAAAAACACTGCACTACCTTTTTAACCCCCCCCCCTCCCTACACACTTCCCTGGCTCCAGTCACCAATCCAGGGCTGTTTCAGCTCCAGCACCGCTCCCCTCGCTTCCTGCTTTCACAAGAGGAACTGTGAGAAGCTGAGCCACAGGCTCCTGCTACTGTCAGTCAAACTCCTATGAGGAGGGAAAGTGGGTGTAGCTTACTGGTGCTGTGTGTGTCTATGCGGACACACACAGCCAGGCACCTGGCTTTCTAGGGAGGCATCTGGAGAAGGAAGAAGCTGGCAGATTGCCAGAAGAGCAGGAGTGTGCCTTCTGTGCAATATGGTTGTTCAGAGCAGGTAAGTATAACCTCTTTTTTATTTAACCACTTGCCGACCATCTTACGCAGATATACTGCGGCAGGCCTGCTCTCCTGCACGAACCAACATACCTGTACGTCGGTCCGTGTAAGGAGGATAGCGGGTGGGCACTCAATGTGTACAGAGGCAGAACAGGGAACTGCCTATGTAAACAAGGTGATTCCCCGTTCTGCCTAGTGACATGTCAGAGATCTTCTGTTCCCAGTGTTTGGGAACAGTGATCTCTGTCATGTGCCAGTGAGCTCATCCCCCCTACAGTTAGAACACACCCAGGGAACACACTTAAGCCCTTGATCGCCCCCTAGTGTTAACCCCTTCCCTGCCAGTGTCATTTTTACATTGATCAGTGCATTTTTATAGCACTGATCAATGTAATAATGTCACTGGTCCCCAAAAAGTGTCACTTGGGGCCAGATTTGTACACCGCAATGTCGCAGTATTTGTAGCTGCTGACTTTTAATTTTTTGTGGGGGGGGCGTAATACCACTTTAACCACCTCAATACAGGGCACTTACACTCCCTTCCTGCCCAGGCCATTTTTCAGCTTTCAGCGCTGTCACACTTTGAATGACAATTGCGTGGTCATGCTACACTGTAACCATGTGAAATTTTTATCATTTTCTTCACACAAATAGAGCTTTCTTTTGGTGGTATTTAACCACTGCTGGGATTTTTATTTTTTACAAAAAAAAAAAGGCCGAAAATTTCTTAGTTTCTGTCAGTAAATTTTGTAAATAGGTAATTTTTCTCCTTCACTGATGTGCGCTGATGAGGTGGCACTGATGGGCACTGATAGGCTGCACTGATGGGCACTGATGAGGCGGCACTTATGGGCACTGATTAGGTGGCACTGCTGAGGAGGCACTAATATGCCGCACTTATGGGTACTGATATGTGGCACTGATGAGCACTGATAGGTGGCATTGATAGGCGGCACTGGTGGGCACTGATAGATGGCACTGATAGGCAGCACGAATAGGCGGCACTGATGGGGAGCAGTGATGGGCAGCACTGATAGGCAGCACTGACTGGCATCACTAATGGGCACTGATTGGTGGCACTTGTGGGCACTGATTGCTGGCACTGGTGGGCACTGATTGATGGGAGACAGCTTTCCTGTAAGTGCAGATGTGGCTTCTTGCTGGAGGCCTTTCCTTGCACGGCTGGCCTCTTATTAAAGTCTGGAAGTCTGCTAATGTGACACAGCCGATCACATGGTTAACGAGCCACGGCTCTTTACAGAGATCACGTCATGTCCTAGCAACACGATGCAGCCATGATTGCCACGGGTGCGCAAGAGCGGCCGATCTGGAACGATGTCATGTGACGTCGTCCCAGAACGAGAGCCACACCGCCCCTCCGTGGGCAGGCTTCCTTGGGTCCGACCCTCTGATTCTGTGCTTTAAAAGTGTGGCAGGGGTTCGATTCAGGGGCGTTAAAGAGGAGATCCAGCCCCCCCCCCCACTAAGAAATTAAAAGTCAGCAGCTACAAATACTGTAGCTGCTGACTTTTAATATTAGGACACTTACCTGTCTAGGGTTCCCGCGATGTTGGCACCCCAGCTGGTTTTTCATCAGGCTCCCGGGTGCTGCCGCCGCCATTCCTTGTGTAGTACCCTCTAGTTAGGTAGGTGATAGAGGTTAGATTTTTCTGTAGAGTAGGAAAATTTAGGCAGGCCTAGCTGGTGGCTAGGCCTGTTTGTTTTCATTCTGGGCTGGGAGTGGCTCAGGGTAGGGCTGGGTGACTCACAGGGAACATCACTGTCATCCTCCTCTTCTTTCTAGAAGTACTAGAAAGAGAGAAGGAGAGGAGAGGTGGAGCTGCCTGGGGTATTCTGAGGAGCCTTGACCAATCCCCAACTTGGATTGGCAGGGGGCAGGCCTCCTCAAATACCCAGGGTTACCAGTCTGGGGGGGGGGGGTGACCTTGGGCCTGGGCTTGGGTGCAGCCAGGAGGAGGACAGCGGGAGAGAGCACTGCAAAGAGACTTTGGTCACAGCCAGGAGGGCTAGTGAGTGAAGCACAGTCGGGAGGACTGGGGAGACACGTCTGAGAGAACTGGGAGTTTGCAGTTTGAGATGGGTGCAGAACCAGAAGAGTGGACTGTGGGAAGGGCAGTGAAAGGAGGTTGCTGCAGCCAGGCTGGCTGGCATGGCCTGAGGATCAGCAGCTGAGTAGAGGACAGTTAGAAACTGAACTATTTCTGCACCATAGGGGCCCGGGGCCCCTGCCCGCAAAAGGCAGTTCACTGAGGCCTGGATGAGTTAGTGTTAGGCCTAACCATGTGACAGGTGAACCACAATATTTAGCAACCCCTACGGGGGAATGGCAACACTTGTAAGGGAAACAGGCAGTGAAGCATTGCAGATTCACAGCTGGTTCCCTACTGCGCATGCAAGAGGCGGGTTGCATTTTCTAACTGGCCTGGCAGCGGTGGAAACGAATGCACCGCCATCCTCAGGATCCTTCTACAGCCTAGGGGGCTGCTGGGACTTGCAATTCACCCCGAAGATACCAATCCTGGATACTGCCATCTTGGACTCTGGCAGTTATGGACTCTATCCTTTGCAGGTATGCTGGGGCAGCCACAAGCCTGAGCTAGGGGCTAGTTTAGGGAAAGACTGTTGCCTTTGTGTTGCTGTATTATTTAAGTAAAGCTTTTGAAACTTTGCCTTTGCCAGGTCTGAAGTTACTCAAGCAGTGTAATGCAAGTAACCGACACAGTGTCTAAAGCCTTGGGTCAGCTAAACACATTGGGGTATAAAGACATTGGTAGTACAAGAGATAATACAGTGTGAAGATACAAGTGGTTACCTAGGGTAATGAAGATTTATTTAGCAGCCTGTCCTAAGTTATTATTATTATTTTACAGGATTTATATAGTGCCCACAGTTTGTGCAGTGCTTTACAACATGAGGGCAGACAGTACAGTTACATACCTCCAAACTTTTTAAAATGGGAATGAGGGACACCTATTATTAAAAGTATGTAGTCATAGGACACACCCCCTGCCACGCCCCCTTAAAGGAGAATTGTACAAAAAAAATGACTGGTTAAACCCACAAGTGCTTTTTTACCACTTCTATTCCTTTACTGTATATTGGCTCTTGGAATTTACAAATACAGCAATTTAGAAATTGGATAAAAGGTTTAGCACTGGGAAACACTTTTTGATACATAAGTAGTGCATTTTATACACAACTATATGGATCAGACCAAAATGAGGGACAAATGAGGAGGAACGAGGGACAGAGGAACTGTGTTCCAAATGAGGGACAATCCCTCAAAATCAGGGACAGTTGGAAGCTATGTAGTTACAATACAATTCAATACAGGAGGAATCAGAGAGCCCTGCTCATTAGAGCTTACAATCTATGAGGGAGGGTCAAGGGATACAAAAGGTAATTACTGTGGGGGACGATCTGATGGAGAAAATAAATATATACAGTTGTTAGGCGGGGGCAGAATAGGCTTCTCTGAAGAGGAGGGTTTTCAGGGATTGTCTAAAAGCAAATAGAGTTGGAGATAGTCGGACAGATTGGAGTAGGGAGTTCCAAAGGATATGAGAGGCTTGGGAAATGAGAGAATGAGTAGATTAGTATTTTGAGACTAGGTTAGTGATGTAGCTGGAGTTGTGGATGGCTTTTTAAGTTGTTGTTGTTATTATTTTGAAATTATTTTGTTGGGTTACGGCGGGATCCCATAATGTTACTGGGAGGGTGGTAGTGGTGATACGCTGGATATGGGTGGAGAGGCATTGGCTCTGTGTGTCCCTCCTAAATGGATCAGTGACTGTGGTGTATATTACATCGAAAGCTTCAAGCCCACAATGCATACATGTACGTTGTGATTTTTAAGTGGTTTACTGGGGTTATGGCTGAAGCTATCAGCCATAACCCTAGTATTGTTTTTTACAGCCGGTGACTGGCTTTCTCCTGAAAGTTCCCTCCCGCCGCTCGCTGGTGTCTCTCGTGCTTATCATTTCCGCAGGCTCATCCAAGAAACTATCCAACGGTGCCGCCGACTGGTCATAGAGGCTGTCACGGAACGTCCCACACTCCGCTTGAGTGCTTCCGTCATATACCACTTCCTCCCAGTCTGTATACAGATATCCCAACCTCTCTGAGCACAAACAAGGCGACACTTGCTTCACTGCTAACATGGACTCACTTTATTCAGAACAAGAATACAGTCTTATATACACAGGAGAAGATTACTCTAACAATACAAATGTAACCTAATTAACATGAGCTAATTATCTAATCCTTTATACAGCCTAGGTGACTGAGACATGACCTTTCGCCCAGACTTGTGGGCACCGAATTTCACACAGTTATATCAACACAATACAGTCGTCCCGTCTCCTACATTGTATAGAGGACAATGTCATTAGCTCATTCAATTAACATAAACACAGGTTGATGACACCAGCATCTCCTCACAGGATGTGTCCCAACAGAATGAATCCATTGAAAATCCAGGGCCCATAATCAAAAGGCAACAGGCTTGCATACAGTCCTCTTCAACAGCCTCTGTCCCGGCTAGGTCTGTGACATTTCTCCCCTTTCGGCAGGAGACTAACACAGGAGGAGACCCCAGACGGGTTGACTCCGAAGTTAGTCCATAGTTCCAGTCCTCTACTGCCTGTACCCACACAGTACCCCAAACAAATTGTTCCAAACAGAGTATTACTCACCCAGACAACCTCTGCCTCTCTCAGAGAACATATCTGCCGCTGGGGAGAGGCCTGGACTGGCTCTTCTCCCTGGAATCCTTTCTGCCGCTGGAGAGAAGACAGGGTGTCTGGGCTCACTCTGTCATGCTGTTGGGGATCGGGGCCGACTGCCCACCATCCCTTGAGTATACAGGTGGAGACTGAAGTCCCATCCACCTTCACAGGAAATCCATCCTCTGTTAGTTGAGGGCAGAGTCCAGCAGTCCTCGGCCCTGTTGCCAGCCCTTCTGCTGGAAACCCCACACCATCTGCTCTGGCTACCTGTTGGGGAGGGAGGCCGACTGCCCCACCTCCCTGGAACTCTGTAGTTGTTGCAGGTGGTGGCCAGAGGTTGGTAGCACTCTGCCCGGTTGCCGGTGCTTCAACTCAGGAAGTTCCCTGTAACTCCACAGATACTGCTGTTGGTGCGGGACAGAGCACAGTGAAGTTTGGCCCCAATAGCAGCTCTTCCTGCTGGAGGCTCATCAGGTTGTTCTTCCTCAGCAGAAAAGTCTATTAAATCCCCTACCTCTATAACTGGTGTCTGTGGATAGAGGTTCACCATCTCCTGTCCGTGGAACTCAGAAGATGCCATCAGTGCTGAGCAGAGCGCAATGAAGTTTGGCCCTAATCCCAACTCTTCTGCTGGGGGCTCACCTGATGGTTCTTCCTCAGCAGAAAAGTCTATCAAATCCCCTGTCTCTGCAACTGGTGTCTGGGGATGGAGGTTCACCATCTCCTGTCCATGGAACCCAGAAGATGTTATCAGTGCTGGGCAGAGGTTAGCAGAGCTCTGCCCTGTTGTCAGCACTTCAGCTTTGGGGATGGCAATCTCCAGATTTTCCACTGCAGATTCTCTGGCATGCTGCTGGACAGGCACATTCCTCCATCCAAGATCATCCCATGCAGAAACAGGATCAAGGTCAGTCAGCACTTGCTGCATCCGCCATAAGACCTCCGCCTCCATAGCTGTGGGGGCAGGTTGGCAAAGCACACTATTGCTCTGCCACATTGCCGACTCTTCAGCCAGGATTTCAGGGTTGTCAGCTGGTATTTCCTGATAGTCCCAGGCAAAGGGAGCCCAGCCCTGGCACTGAGCAATGTCTAGCAGCCGTCTGTAGGCGATCTCTAGCTCCCATTCCTGAACGGCCAGAAACTCCAAATCTTCCTGTGCCCAGTGCACTTCCGAAATGTTCAGTAGCCCTTCTCTGAAATCCATGATTTCGTCCACCTGCCGCTCCAAATCACTCCCAAAGTTAGGGTCCCCTGTCAGCTTCACAAACAACAGTCCCAAGCCGCCGTAGCTTAAGCCTTCCGTTGGGCTGTCATCCGCTATCCAGGGACATGCTTGGGATACATGCCAACGGAGGGCTCTGTAGCTCTCATCCAGCTTTATCTCTGCCCAGACCAGCCTGCTTAATTCAGCTGTCTGCTTCTTGTGTGGTTTTTCTCCCAAAAACCGCACCCGCAGTCCGTACTGCGACCAGTACTTTTCCTCGATGGAGGGGAGAACTTTTCCCTGGTGTCGCTGCTCACGGGCTAGCGCTTCCTTCCAGAGTTTGCAGCGAATAGAATCACACCATCCCAGCAGGACCTGCTCCGATACTGGTCCTCTGTGCTGTATCTGCATCTCTCGCAACCTCCTTCTGAATTCCTCATCCATGGCGGCTGGTATCTGTACCTCTCCTCTCCTGCTATCTGGACCTTGGATCCAGATGGAAGTTTGGATGTCCCAGACTGCAGGAAGCTTTCCCGCTGCTTGCCACCAATGTCACGGAACGTCCCACACTCCGCTTGAGTGCTTCCGTCATATACCACTTCCTCCCAGTCTGTATACAGATATCCCAACCTCTCTGAGCACAAACAAGGCAAAACTTGCTTCACTGCTAACATGGATTCACTTTATTCAGAACCAGAATACAGTCTTATATACACAGGAGAAGATTACTCTAACAATACAAATGTAACCTAATTAACATGAGCTAATTATCTAATCCTTTATACAGCCTAGGTGACTGAGACATGACCTTTCGCCCAGACTTGTGGGCACCGAGTTTCACACAGTTATATCAACACAATGCAGTCGTCCCGTCTCCTACATTGTATAGAGGACAATGTCATTAGCTCATTCAATTAACATAAACACAGGTTGATGACACCAGCATCTCCTCACAGGATGTGTCCCAACAGAATGAATCCATTGAAAATCCAGGGCCCATAATCAAAAGGCAACAGGCTTGCATACAGTCCTCTCCAACAGCCTCTGTCCCGGCTAGGTCTGTGACAGAGGCGATCAAAGAGTAGATCGTCTTTGATTGCCTCTATAGCCTTGGAGGACAGGAGGACGTCACTTCCGGTCCAAAGTGGAAGTAAACAATTTTTGTTAAAGCAAAAGATTAAAAAAAAAAATTTTTTTTTGATCTTTTCCTTTTAAAGGTAAAGGAGAGATTTGGGGTCTTTTTGACCCCAGATCTCTCCATAAAGAGGACCTGTAATACTTTTTTTCTATTACAAGGGATGTTTACATTCCTTGTAATAGGAATAAAAGTAATAAAAATAAATAAAGGGACAGTGTAAACATAAAACGTAAAATAATAAAAAATGTTTTTTTTAAAGTGCCCCTATCCCTCTGTGCTTGAGCGGAGAAGCAAACACATATGTAAGTTGCACAAGCATATGTAAGCGGTATTCGCACCACACATGTGAGGTATCGCCGTGGTTTTTTTTTTGTTTTTTTAGCGAGGGGGGAGGCGTTTTGGAGCATTTTCACTCATCACAAATAGGGCAGCCCATCCACCTGAATGGGCTGTCCTACACACAACAATCGCCCCAAAGAAGCTTCAGAACTATGTTTTAGAGTGGAGCTTGGTGCGTTTTTTACTGTGATTTTTGGTGCAGCACATTTCTGAAATGCAAGGAAATGCCTTGTTCTTGTGTTATTGCACCAATTTCATTTTTGGGCCCCATTCACATCCAGCATAGTGGGAGTGCACATTCTGTGTCTCATTTTTCCTGTGACACGCATAGGGCAGCCTTTTGATTTAAATTGGCTGCACTACATGTGGTTAATGGGACATTTTGGCATTTTTTGGGTTGTGTGTTTTTTACTGTCCTTTTTGCAGCATTTGCCCCTAATTTTTTCACATGGCAATATGTGTGTTTGCTTCTGTGTTTGGTGTGCCGTTAACAATTAACCACTTCCTTACCAGGCCAATTCTGACATTTCTCTCCTACATGTAAATATCATAATTTTTTTGTTAGAAAATTACATAGAACCCACAAACATTATATATTTTTTTTTAGCAAAGACCCTAGAGAATACAGTGGCGGTTGTTACAACTTTTTATCTCACACGGTATTTGCGCAGGAATTTTTCGAACGCGTTTTTTTGGGGAAAAAAACAGTTATGTGTTTTAAAAAAAAAACAAAACAGTAAAGTTAGCCCAATGTTTTTGCATATTGTGAAAGATGAAGTTACGCCGAGTAAATAGATAACTAACATGTCACGCTTCAAAATTGCACACGCTCGTAGAATGGCGCCAATGTTCGGTACTTAAAAATCCCCATAGGCAACGCTTGAAATTTTTTTACTGGTTACATTTTTTGAGTTACAGAGGAAGTCTAGTGTCAAAATGATTGCTCTCGCTCCAACGTTCGTGGCGATACCTCACATGTATGGTTTGAACACCGTTTTCATATGTGGGCGGGACTTACGTATGCGTTCGCTTCTGCGTGCGAGCACACGGGGACAGCGGCGCTTTAAACATTTTTTTTTTTTTTTATTGATAATTATATTTTGTTTTTTTTATTTTGACACTTTGAAAAAACATTTTTTATCACTTTTATTCCTATTACAAGGAATGTAAACATCCCTTGTAATAGGAATATAACATGACAGGTCCTCTTAATAGTGAGATATGGGGTCAATAAGACCCCATATCTCACCACTAGGCTGGGAAGCCTGAAATAAAAAAAAAAAATAAAACGATCACTGCTTCCCAGCCGAAGCGGCGCCGGTTTTTTGAATGGAGTGGCCGGGCGTGACGTCATAACATCGCGTCCGGCCTCTCCATTCAAAAAACCGGCGCCGCTTCGGCTGGGAAGCAGTGATCTTTTTATTTTTATTTTTTTTTTTTTATGAGCAAGTTTGGGGTGTAGGAATTTGACTGGCCTGCACAGACTCCTGACATAAACTCAATAGAACACCTTTGGGATGAATTAGAGCAGAGACTGCGAGCCAGGCCTTCTCATCCAACTTCAGTGCCTGACCTCACAAATGCTCTTCTGGAAGAATGGTCGAATATTCCCATAGACACACTCCTAAACCTTGTGGACAGCCTTCCCAGAAGAGTTGAAGCTGTTAGAGCTGCAAAGGGTGGGGCAACGCAATATTGAATCCCACGGGCTAAGACTGGGATGCCATTAAAGTTCATGTGCATGTAAAGGTGTCCTAATACTTTTGACAATATAGTGTATATGCGCCCTAATGGAAGAAGACCCACTTCAGTGAGGCTGCATATAAGCGGTGGGAAGGGGTTTAGGGTGTTTATATAGCCACCATATTTCTTTAAGTTTTTTTTTTTTTTGTCTGTATCCTGTTTGGAAGATTCCTTTGACTTTTTGTCCTGGAGACACAACTGAAAGCAACAAGAAATTTCCTTCCTGGAGAGTTGTCACTGGAACAGGTGTCATATTGGAAGATTTACCCTTACTTCTTGTTCTGGTGACAACTGTAAAATATTGAATCACTTTCTGTATCAGTAACAGAGGTGAGCATGAGAAATAGAATGAATCTATCTAGTGGGGACAAAGACAGCAAAAAATACAAAAAAAAAAACCTGTTGAGGCTTTAACCTAAACCAAAAAAACAAATTGTCTCTATATAGTATACTGTATACTAGAAATCTGAACTCCAAGATTACCAAATAATGACTATACACAAGAGGCATGTGTATTCTTACTTGAATCTTGGTGTGCTTTGAGTATTTCTTCCAGATCTGTGCAGTAATCCAGTGTGTAGGAGCTTCCTGTAATGAAGACTGGCCATGGCTACTCTCTATCCTTGTGCAAGGTGACTGGTCTGTCTCTGCCCCCTCCTGTAGTTTTCTGCAGGCAGTCTGTAATGGATGGAGCCCAGCACAGTGATGATGTCACCACTACTTTTATATTGTAATATCTTGGTTTGCAAAGGCATTTGGTGCACACAAAGTGGATTTATACATTTTAATGAAAGTTTTTGGCCCAGAGTTTAATTCATGATAGGTTTCTTTAACCGCTTCAGCCCCGGAAGATTTGGCTGCTGAATGACCAGGCCATTTTTTGTGATTCGGCAATACGTCACTTTAACTGACAAGTGTGCGGTCGTGCCGCACTGCACCCAAACAAAATTGACGTCCTTTATTTCTCACAAATAGAGCTTTCTTTTGGTTGCATTTGGTCATCTCTGCGGTTTTTATTTTTTGCGCTATAAAAAAAAAAATAGAGCAACAATTTTGAAAAAACACACAATATTTTGTACTTTGTATTCTTCTACATATTTTTGGTAATAAAAATCGCAATAAGTGTATATTGATTGGTTTGCAAAAAAGTTATAGCGTCTACAAAATAGGGGATAGATTTATAGCATTTTTATTATTATTATTATTTTGTTTTTACTAGTAATGGCGGCGATCTGCGATTTTTATCGGGACTGCGACATTATGGCAGACACATCGGACACTTTTGACACATTTTTGGGACCATTGGCATTTATACAGCGATCAGTGCTATAAAAATGCACTGATTACTGTAAGAATGTCACTGGCAGGGAAGGGGTTAACACTAGGGGGCGATCAAGGGGTTAACTGTGTTCCTTCTCTGTGTTCTAACTGAAGGGGGGATGGGACTGTCTAGGGGAGATGACAGATCGTTGTTTATACTTTGTACGAACACACGATCAGTCTCTTCTCCCCTCAGAGAACCGGGATCTGGGTGTTTACACACCCAGATCCCTGTTCTCGGTGTGTCACGGGCGATTGCGGGAGCCCCGGCGGTCATCGGCTCCAGGGACAAGCAGCGGGCGTGCGCTGCCGGGGGCAAGCAGCGGGAGCCGATGACGTAACATTACGTCGTTTCGCCCAGCCGTGCCATTCTGCCGCAGTAATGCCCCGTGCACACGGTCGGACATTGATCGGACATTCCGACAACAAAATCCTAGGATTTTTTCCGACGGATGTTGGCTCAAACTTGTCTTGCATACACACGGTCACACAAAGTTGTCGGAAAATCCGATCATTCTGAACGCGGTGACGCAAAACACGTACGTCGGGACTATAAACGGGGCAGTAGCCAATAGCTTTCATCTCTTTATTTATTCTGAGCATGCGTGGCACTTTGTGCGTCGGATTTGTGTACACACGATCGGAAATTCCGACAACGGATTTTGTTGTCGGAAAATTTTATAGCCTGCTCTCAAACTTTGTGTGTCGGAAATTCCTATGGAAAATGTGTGATGGAGCCTACACACGGTCGGAATTTCCGACAACAAGGTCCTATCACACATTTTCCGTCAGAAAATCCGACCGTGTGTATGGGGCATTAGACTGCGGCGGCTGGTCGGCAAGTGGTTAAAAGGCCTTCACTAGAACCAGAGCAAAGAAGCGGTTGAGCAGATCTGTGTAATGTTGTTGCTTTAGGAAAAGAGCCCTTGAAATTGCAGGGAGGTGTGCTATGCGGTGAGCCATTAAACAGTCACGCTGAAAAGCAGAGAGCACATCTTCCAAGCACTGAGTACAGGCAGATGTAATGCGGTCAGCGCTCTGAGATTACTGCTGCTGCTTCAGCACACGCACATTGACAGGACAGGCTTCATGGTACGTCGGGGGCCATAACACTCAGAGGGTGAATCATTCCGCTGCAGTGCCGCCAATCAACCACTGCCCCTCAGAAACCCTTATTTCATTATCAGGGTGTTTCCATACCATAGTGAACATGAATTTTATGTTGTTTTAACAACTAATAGTCTTGAGGGGACATTAAAATAACATTTTCCATTGTTTTGATTGAGCGCTCCCACCAGATAGACAAAATTTAATGACATTGGCTTCCTTTAAAATATTTTGCTTTTAACAAGTCGTGGAGACATAAACCTTTCACTGACCCGATTGATGACTTCATCACAATTCTGTCTACGCAGAAAAAGTTTAAGAGGTGATCAGAGAAAAGTTCATTCATGATTGACTTATAAATCTACGGGTCACGTGAAAACAGGCGTGATTATCTGGTGTCAGATAATCTACTGAGAACATTCGTACTTTCCTATATTTCTTATATGTACTAAAAATGATGAATTTGCAGTTATGTACAATTAAGATAATAATGAAATGTGTTTTAGTCGTATTTTAGTCATCTCAATTGTTTTAGTTTTAGTCGTATTTTAGTCGACTAAAATAGTATTAATTTAGTCGACTAAAATGTTTTAGTCGAAAAAATTAACACTGAGAGGGAGCGGTGGTGGCTGGTGATGGAGGTTTCATAGATGGGGTGACTTGACACGTGGTGCACCCTAGGGACGTGCGGTGAGGTCAGTGGCTGGTGAGGCACTGGCTAGAATCAGAGCCAGATACACACAGGTTACATATACCGCAAAGATTAGAGCGAAGGCAATAATTCTAGTACTAGACTTTCTCTGTAACTCTAAACATGTAACCTGTAAAAAAAATTTAAACTTCGCCTATGGAGTTTTTTAAGTACTGAAGTTTGCGCCATTCCACAAGTGTGCGCAATTTTAAAGCGCGACATGTTAGGTATCTATTTACTAGGCGTAACATCATCTATCTTTCATAGTATACAAAAAAAAACAGACTAACTTTGGTGTTTTTTTTTTATTTTATTTTTATTTATGAAACAGTTTCTTTCCAAAAAAAAAAATGTGTTTGAAAAATTGCTGTGCAAATACCATGTAACATAAAAAGTTGCAATGACCACCATTTTATTCCCTAGGGTGTCTGCTAAAACAAAATATATATATATATATATATATATATATATATATATATAATGTTTGGGGGTTCTGAGCAAAAGAAAAAATATGATTTTTACATGTAGGACAGAAGTGGCAGAATTGGCCTGGGTGGCAAGGGGTTAATTACCATAAGTAAGTAATATACAAATAGTTATTATATATTGTTTTTAAGGCAATTTACTATATTTTCAAAAACTGTACTCAAGCAGGTGGCTTAATGGACATATTACTGAAGTTTGAAGTTATAACTTCCAACCAGTAATTTCACAGTAAATAGATAAATAATAAATTATTATGTTATAACATATGGCATAATACTATATGATTTAGCTTGTACCCTTTCAGCAGCAGCAGATTCTCAATCTCCCTCTAAACTGTGTGAGAAAAACATGGGATTGTGGGTAAATCTTATACCCTGGCTGGGCTGGAAGGGAGCATTTGTCTTTTAGACACATTCTCCTTCTATGACACTGCAGTGAGAGGACAGCCTCCACTACAGCATTTTTTGGACAGCTTGGGCTAATGGTGCTTTACCATTGGTCCAAGACTCCAAGCTGTCCATTGAGCTCAGTGCCTCTGACAAGACGTGAGGAGAGGCACTATGAGCTCATCATCTCAGTCTGCTGCAAACAGAGTGTGCCAGCTTGTATTTAAACTGACCGCTCTGTATGTATCTCCGGAACCTTAGTCTCTGTGACCCTAGGTCGCCGAGCTACGACCCTCGAAGCCGATTGTTTTTTGGGGGGTTTTTTTATGTTCATGGCTCTGCCTCACCTGCCTCCCCTGACTGCATGTCCCTGGTGCACCCCACAGAGCAGCTGAGTCCCTATATTAGGGCCCACTGCCACTGCAGAACGAAACCTTCCGAGGGACTGGGCCTGAAACTACGGAATGTGAAGACTCTCAAAAGTATGTTCGGTGGCGCTCTTCTTTGCCTTCAGGCTGAAAATGACAAAATGTAAAGTGTTTGGTGAAGAGCTGGTGGCAGAAAATCAGCACCCAGCGCTATTCCCTTCAAAATGAATCCCTAGTTCAGGGATAAGCAATTAGCGGACCTCCAGCTGCTGCAAAACTACAAGTCCCATCATGCCTCTGGCTCTGGGTGTCATGATTGTGGCTGTCAGAGTCTTACTATGCCTCATGGGACTTGTAGTTCTGCAACAGCTGGAGGTCCGCTAATTGCATATCCCTGCTCTAGTTAGTACCAGGACAGGTGATGCTAGCCGGTTAAAGGAGGTTATCCTTCCATATGTGGGGCCTGGTGAAGAATTTTTGACTTGCGGCCATGAGGGGGCGCTGAATCCACGTAAGTAATAGTACAATATACGCAGCATGCAGTCCCTCCATGCTAATATGCTAAACACAATTACCAATTTTTTGGTAAAATATGATGTTGCGTCAAGTAAATAGATACAAATATGTCAAAATTTAAAACTGTGCATGCCTGTGAAGGGATAGAAGCGCCTTCTTTTATAAAAAAAATGTTAATTCTTTTTACTTTAAAACATTTTTTACACTTTATTTTTTTCATTTAACTTTATTGCTATCATAAGAGGTGTATGCTTAAATGCGACCATGTGGATGAGGCCTTTAGAGAAATGTATTTATTTTAACATAAGGAGATTTATTTTTTTCTGGAATGTTTTGGTCATATCGTGTCACCAGCATAGAAGTTAGCAGGGTTTATTGTTAAATAGGCCCATACCTAAAGCAGCGTATCTCTTTCAGTAACCTGCGATCATTGCACCGATATGACTAAACACCATTTAGACTGTGCAATGCAACGTGAAGATGTCTGATAAGAGTGGCTGTTAGCTGCGCATTGAATATCTCTGAAAGATGCCAGGAATTCCTTCCTGCACTAAACACCTCATAGATCCCTCTTCATCAGACCTCTGTGGAGGAGCATTTACCACTGAGAACCTGTCACATAGACTTTGTCTGGGAATTCTCTGGGGTAATATCACATAGCTGGCCAACTATCTTTGGAATTTCCCTCACAGCTGATACCTTCTCCTCCATTAAATCCTCCTTGTAAAAATGACAAAAGACAATTACTCTTTTTATCCCAGGCTCAATTGCATTCCCATGTACTATCGCTATCAGCAGTCTGTGGTACATACAATGGTCATGGAAACTTAGAAGCTCATGGTCAGCCCATTCAGCACATTCAAATACCTCCTAGTCCTTGCTCTATAAATCAGTCTAGTTCTTAAGCGGTTTTATATGAATAGGACGGACACTTTCCCATGAAAGAACAAAACAGGCTTAGTGGTAAGCCTGTATGCCTTGCAGCACTGAGGTCCTTGGTTTGAATCCCAACCAGGACATTGTCTGCACAGAGTTTACATGTTTTTTCCTGTGCTCATGTGGGTTTCCTCTGAGTACTTTGGTTTCCTCCCACACTCCAAAGACATACTGGTAGGTTAATTAGTTCCTGGCTAAAATGGCCCTAGTATGTGTGTGTATGAATGTGAGGTAGGGACCTTAGATTGTAAGCTCCTTGAGGTAAGGGACTGATGTGAATGTGCAGTATGTAAAGCACTGTGTAGATTGGCGTGTAATAACACCCTCTCACGCAGTCCCCGTCAACTCTTTTCTACCTTTACCACTCTACTTCGTCCTCCATTACCCCCACCCACTAACTTACTCACTGCCCAGGAGATTGCTAATCACTTCAAAAATAAGATTGAGACAATTTGTCTCGAGATCTCCGCTCTACAGATATCTCCCTCACTTTACACTCCTTGTCCTCCTGCACAATCAATACTTCCCTCTTTTAACCCAGCTACTATAGAGGAAGTCACTAAACTTTTTTCTAATGCTCACCTAACCTCCTGCTCCCTGGACCCTGTTTCTTCTCAAATACTACGGTTACCTGACTCAATCCTACACTCCTTAACTCATATCTTCAACCTCCCCCTCTCTACTGGCATCTTCCCCAACCCTCTTAAACATACGCTAGTCACTCCCATACCAAAAAAGGCCTCACTAGACCCCACCAATCTTAACAACCTAAGACCCATCTCTTTACTCCCTTTTGCCTCCAAACTCCTTGAATGTTTAGTCTACAATTGACTGAGCGACCCCCTCATTGAGAATAACCTTCTTGATCCCCTTCAGTCTAGATTTCGCCCACAGCACTCCACAGAAACTGCCCTCCTAAAACTCACAAACGACTTACTAACAGCCAAAACCAACGATCATTATTCCATACTCTTACTCTTGGACCTTTCTGCTACCTTTGATACAGTTGACCACCCCCCTCTTCCTCAAAAAACTAAATTTGCTTGGTCTTCATGGCTACACTCTCCGTTGGTTCGAATCTTACCTATATCATCGCACCTTCAGTGTCACTTACAACTCCACTTACTCTTCTCCAACTCCTCTTACCGTTGGGGTCCCCCAAGGCTCTGTCCTTGGACCTCTACTATTCTCGATCTACACGTCCTCCCTGGGTTAGCTGATAGCCTCCCATGGCTTTCACTACAATTTATATGCTGATGACAACCAAATCTATCTCTCTGCCCCTCAGCTCACCCCATCAATCTCCTCACGCATCACTGATCTACTAACAGAAATATCAGCCTGGATGTCACACCACTTCCTCAAACTGAATCTATCTAAAACTAAGCTCTTAATATTTCCTCCCCCATGTGCCCCTTCCCCTGACTTCTCTGTCAAGATCAATGGCACATCTATCAGTCTGTCCCCACATGCCAAGGTGCTAGGATAACCTTAGACTCCGAACTGTCCTTTCGGGCCCACATACAATCCCTGTCCAAATCATGCCACCTTAGCCTCCGCAACATTTCCAGAATATGCCCCTTTTTAACTAATGACACCACTAAGCTTCTAATTCACTCCCTGGTCATCTCTCGCCTCGATTACTGCAACTCCCTCCTCATTGGATTACCTTTACATAGACTATCCCCCCTTCAGTCCATAATGAATGCCGCTGCAAGACTCATATACCTCACCAACCATTCAGTATCCTCCACCCCTCTCTGCCAATCCCTCCACTGGCTTCCACTCACCCAACGAATACAATTCAAAGTACTAACAATAATTTACAAAGCCATCCATAACTCTACCCCCAGCTACATCACTAACCTAGTCCCAAAATACCAACCAAGCCGCTCTCTTCGGTCATCCCAAGACCTCCTAATCTCTAGCTCCCTTGTCACCTCCTCCCATGCTCGCCTCCAGGATTTCTCCAGAGCTTCTCCCATCCTTTGGAACTCCCTACCCCAATCTGTCCGACTGTCCCCTAATCTATCCATCTTTAGGCGATCCCTGAAAACCCTTCTCTTCAAAGAAGCCTATCCTGCTTCTAACTAACACTGTTTTATTTCCTCCATCAGCTCATCCCCCCACAGCTATTATCTTTTGTATCAATTGACCCTTCCTTTTTAGATTGTAAGCTCTAACGAGCAGGGCCCTCTGATTCCTCTTGTACCAAATTGTAATGTAACTGTAATGTCTGCCCTCATGTTGTAAAGCGCTGCACAAACTGTTGGCCCTGAGTTTTATTCTTTTATTAAACTGAGCTGTGTGAAATATGGAAAATATCACATTAAAACAGAAAAAACCTAACTTGTCAAAAAACGGCGAGCAGGCAGCTCTTCAATGCAGAAGAAACCTGCTATGTCTCTTCGACAATAACACACACTAACCTGCCTGCTCGCAGTCTTCTATTGATTGTATATTGAGCTGCAAATGAAATAGGAAGCACATTGGTATAGTGTGAAATCCTCAAAAACTTTAGTTGGTTAAAATAAATATATTATCCCATTGGGTAATACATTTAAAAAAGCGGACAAAAGTACTGGGTGGCTTAACTCCAATGTAAAATGCATATAAAAGCAAAGGAGAAGGCCTTCAAAAAATACAAGGTTGAGGGATCATCATCAGCATTCAGACTTTTATAAAGAATGCAACAAGAAATGTAAGGGTGCAATTGGGACGGCTAAGATAGAACACGAAGGACACATAGTGGAGGAGAGCAAAACAAAATCCCAAGAAATTCTTCAAGTATGTAAACAGTAAAAAAGGGAGGACAGACCATATTGGCCCCATAAAGAATGAGGAAGGACATCTGGTTACTAAGGATGGGGAGATGACGAAGGTATTGAATTTATTCTTCTCCTCAGTCTTCACAAGGGAATCGGGGGGCTTTAGTAGCCAAACCTGCAGTGTTTATCCTCATGACACATCACAGGAAGCACCTCCATGGTTAACAGAGGACAGAATTAGAATTAGACTTGGGAAACTTAACATTTATAAATCACCGGGACCGGATGGCTTGCACCCGAGGGTACTTAGGGAACTCAGTCGAGTAATTGCCAGACCATTGTTCCTAATTTTTACTGACAGTCTACTGACTGGAATGGTACCAGCAGATTGGAGAAAAGCCAATGTAGCACCAATATTTAAAAAGGGCCCAAAATACATTCCTGGGAATTGCAGACCAGTTAGCCTAACATCAATAGTATGCAAGCTCTTGAAGCGGATGATAAGGGACTATATACAAGATTTCAGTAATGAAAATGGTATCATTAGCAGTAATCAGCATGAATTCATTAAGAATCGTTCTTGCCAAACCAATCTATTAACCTTCTATGAGGAGGTAAGTTGCCATCTAGATAAAGGAAGGCCGTAGACGTGCTGTATCTGGATTTTGCAAAAGCATTTGACACAGTTCCCCATAAACCTTTACTGTACAAAATAAGGTCCGTTGGCATGGACCATAGGGTGAGTACAGTACATGGATTGAAACCTGGCTACAGGGGCAAGTTCAGAGGGTGGTGATAAATGGGGAGTACTCAGAATGGTCAGGGGTGGAAAGTGGGGTCCCCCAGGGATCTGTGCTGGGACCAATCCTATTTAATTTGTTCATAAACGACCTGAAGGATGGGGTAAACGGTTCAATCTCTGTATTTGCAGATGATACTAAGCTAAACAGGGCAATAACTTCTCCGCAGGATGTGGAAACCTTGCAAGAAGATCTGAACAAATTAGTGGAGTGGGCAACTACATGGCAAATGAGGTTTAATATAGAAAAATTTAAAATAATGCATTTGGGTGGCAAAAATGTGAATGCAATCTATACACTAGGGGGAGAACCTCTGGGGGAATCTAGGATAGAAAAGAACCTGGGGGTCCTAGTAGATAGGCTCAGCAATGGCATGCAATGCCAAGCTGCTGCTAACAAAGCAAACAGAATATTGGCATGCATTAAAAAAGGGATTAACTCCAGGGATAAAGCGATAATTCTCCCACTCTACAAGACTCTGGTCCGACCGCACCTAGAGTATGCTGTCCAGTTCTGGGCACCAGTCCTCAGGAAGGATGTACTGGAAATGGAGCGAGTACAAGAAGGACAACAAAGCTAATAAAGGGTCTGGAGGATATTAGTTATGAAGAAAGGTTGCGAGCACTGAACTTATTCTCTCTGGAGAAGAGACGCTTGAGAGGGGATATGATTTCAAATTACAAATACCATACTGGTGACCCCACAATAAGGATAAAACTTTTTTAACAAGACATGTAACCACTCATTAAAATTAGAAGAAAAGAGGTGTAACATTAAACTGCATAGAGGGTTCTTTACTGTAAGAGCGGCAAGGATGTGGTATTCCCTTCCACGGGTGGTAGTCTTAGTGGGGGGCATCGATAGTTTCAAAAAACTATTAGATAAGCACCTGAATGACTACAACATACAGGGATATACAAGGTAATACTGACATAATATCACACACATAGGTTGGACTTGATGGACTTGTGTCTTTTTTCAACCTCACCTACTTTGTAACTATGTACTCACAAATGTAATAAAAAAAAAGGCATCCTCGTGTATCCATTAGGCTTCCTTCAAAGACCAACCTCTAACATACTGTCTGACACGTTTCAAGGCAGCGCCCCTTCATCAGAGCCAACTCTGGAGCCCCGGTCTGGAGAGAGCTGCAAGAAAGTGGATATTTTTTTCTACTACAGTATGTTGAAGAAAAAGAGTCTGTGTCTATAACTAGAATTTTGGCAGACACAGACTTGTAGATTCCATTGCTGTTGAGCGCTAACATTAGTTCATCATCTTTAGTATAATGCACTTCATATGCTCATTCCCAGCACACCCTGACCGAGCCAGAATGACTCACTCTCATGCACATGTGCAGGATGATGTCATCCACCACCGGCCAATCAAGAGGCCGAACACCTAGCACTGGGAAGTAGCCTATGGGAATGAGTGCTTTCAGGAATTTGAGTTCTGCCTGATTTAATGAAACAAATATATTTTTGTCATCTACAGGTATGTATCACTTTTGCATGAAAAAACTGTTTCTATGTGCCCCAGCAATCATTGAGTGCAGAAAGAGGCAGGTCATAGTGAAGGAGCCCTAACATTTAGGCAGCTATTCCCTGTTCCGGTCAGCAGGGGATTCATGAACAGAACCTCCACTCAATAAAGGCTGAAAGGAACAGATGCCACTGTTGTGATTATCCATAATCTTCATTTTTATCCTCCAGCTTATGAATGAAGGCAAACCAACCCCTGTTAGGTCTATGGACAGACAAGTGCAAAATGACATTTACATCATTTACCTCCAGTCGGTTAGGTGTGGAAAAAACAGAAAAGAATTCCCTTTTTTTTTTTTTTTTTTTGGACCTATGCGGACTTGAAGGTAAAAGGATGTAAACTAATGCACGTCCCTTTTCATCCGCCTGCTCATCCAATAAGACCCTCCTTATTGGATAGGCATCCAAAAGGACCCTCCTGAAAAACTGAAAGGTGGATCCAATCGGACCACTTGTGAAAGGACCAGGGTTCATTCAAACAAGTGGATCACTTTTTAGAAAGTACAGGCAGGTGGTAAAATCAATAGGTAAATGCAATCTACACTGAAAACGTATTCTTATACACCAGCAGAGAACAACCTGGTCAGGCAATTTCTCCAAAGCCATCGTAAAGCAATACATAGTAACACGCATCCAATAACAAGTACCACAGGCTGTGCAGAGCAT
This sequence comes from Aquarana catesbeiana, assembly GCF_042186555.1. NCBI lineage: Eukaryota > Metazoa > Chordata > Amphibia > Anura > Ranidae > Aquarana > Aquarana catesbeiana. The sequence goes on from NC_133333.1 coordinate 180,031,628, forward strand.
AAGACATAAATAGAAAGTTCCCCGTAAGCTCTCGATTGTAAAGCCGCATGAATATGAGTCCATCTCACATAATTCAAAGGGGGTCAGGCAAGTCCTAAACTATGCCTTTTGCCTGAGAGCCTATGGTGTCCCAGTATTCCCAGTCCCAGTATTCGGGGAGCACGTGAAATCCATCCATCCAGTAGAATCAGATTTTAGTACAGCATTCTTCCCAATATTTGGCAGAGGCCTCAAAGTCATCATCTGGTGAGTCTTGTTTATCTTGGCAAACCACATCCAAACTGATGGTCCAGTGGTCTGCTTCCAACACAGTGGTTCACCACCTGTTTTAACCCTGAACAGGCCGTACCACCGTGCCACAACCGTGTGCATTGTAAACAATTGCAGGGTGGGGTAGGGTGCAGCCCCATCCACTTGTATGGGTCAAATTACAAGGCTTTGGATTAATCAGGGGTTAAGAAGGAAAGCTTTGTATTAAAAATCTTTTTTTTTTTTTCATTTTACAGGCTTGTTTTAACTCAGCCTTTTTCAGCCAGGGTGCCCAGGCATCTTGGGGTGCCTTCAGGTGTCCTTGTCTGCCTTGGCAAAATGCCTAAAAATTGCCCAAATATTGTATACAAGCCAGAGGGTGGATCAAGCATGCCTTTTAGTTTCACAAAGCCACAGGTTTTCATTGTGCCCCATTACAACCTTCCAGCTGCCGGCGTCCTAACAACCAATGACGTAATTGGTTGATAAGTAGGATGTTGGGTACTTGCATAGCATCCTTCTTTGCCCCTCCACTGCCCTCTCTCCATCAGCACTGGGGTCACATTAGCTGAATAGGGGGGGGGGGGACATTGCAATACTAGTCAGTATTGGTGTGAAAGGGTGTATTTTCTTTGGAAGAATAAATAACCTCTAATGCTGGGTGTCCTATGTGTATGGATGTTGCTGCGTTTTGTAAAACTGTTAGTTTATTTTTTTACAATTTAAAATGGGGTGCCTTGAGCTGTGCAACATTTTAAAGGGGGCCTTGACTGAAAAAAGTTTGAGAAACACTGTTCTACCTAATAGTGAGGAATTAATACAAATGTCTGAGACACATTTTGTCCTAACTTTGACTCAACTGGAGCACAGCTTTTAAATTTTCATTTTCTAAACTGTGTGGAAAAAATAAAAGATAGAAGCTGTTTGGTTGCTATTGGCACCAGTTTAGATAGACAGTTTTTTTTAACCACCCCTTTTTTCTATAAAATATCAGAGCAGCAATGGGGTTGATTTACTAAAGGCAAATAGACTGTGCAGTTGCACTCTGCAAGGGCATTTGCTCCAGAGCTTAATAAATGAGGTGAAGCTCTGCTGACTTCTATCATCCAATCAGGTGCAAGCAAAAATGCTTTTTTTTTTTCCTTCCATGTGATTGGATATTTTTTGCAAAGCGAATCTTCACCCTACTAAGCTCTGGAGCAAATGCCCTTGCAGAGTGCAACTGCAATTGCAAAGTGCACAGTTTATTTGGCTTTAGTTAAACAACCTCAATGTGTATAGTGCCTACATTAGAGAACATTTGTCCGATCATGGTTGGATCGGTAATATTTGCTTTTTCATAGGCTCCCTGATGACCCTGACTGACATTCACCAGACAAACCTGCTCAACTGACAATCTAATAAGTCCGTTGATGCCTGCAGCACTTCATAGCCACAAACATGCAAATTCACTCAACCTGAATATTTGTAGAACAATCTCTCATTCAAAGCTGTGGCTTTAAAAAGGTTAGGCCTTGTAACATACTGAAAAAACACCCAGTGGGCCTAACTGAAACCTGAAATCCAGGAAAACCAAACGGTGTCATCAGGGCTGCTGTTAGATATCACAGGGCCCCGTACAGCCTACTTAACAGTACAGATCACTCACTTTGTCCATTTAAAAAAGGAATGAGCCGGGAAATCACATATTTACGGACCCCTTCCTCCACTTTCCACCCTGACATTTGCCCTGTACCCCAGCAGCCAGCAGGATAGGGAAGCCAGCAGGACTACGGGAAGGAGCAGGGGGGGGTGGCACAGTTTGGGGGGGGGGGCACACAGGGGGAATCAAAAGCAGGCAGAACAGGGAGGGGGATTGGTGCAGGGGAAGCAATTACAGGAATGATGCCCTTTGTCTCTCCCCTGCAGTAGCTGAAACCCGGCAGGAGGGAGAAAAACCGGCTTTCAGCTGCTGCAGAGATCCACACAGGGCATCCTGTAATTGCCCCTCCGCTCCGCTACGCCGATTGCTCCTGTTGCTTGGACCCCCTGTGTGCCCGGGCCCCTACAGGTGGACTGTTGGTCCCCCCCCTCCCTATCAGAGGCCCTGAGTGTCATAATACAAGAGTCATGTGTATTCTTACTTGAATCTTGGAGTGCTGGTGTATTTCTTCCAGATCTGCGAAATTATACCTCAGTGAAGGAGCTTCCTTTATTAAAGACCGGCCACTGCTGCTCTCTCTCCTTGTGCAGAGAGAACTAGTTTTGTCTCCGCCCCTCCTGTAGTTTTCTGCAGGCTGCCTGTAGAAGGTGGAGCCTGCTAAGCCCCTCCCACAGCTCTGCCCTTTGCACAGACTATGAACAGCACAGTGATGAGATTTGCAAGGCATTGAGTGTATACAAAAATGACATATCTTAGGTGGCTACTGAGAAATATATTTAAATGAAAGTGCATGATTGGTGTGGAGTGTTGGGGAGTCACTTCACTGCTTGAACCAGGATTGTTTATTAGAGCACATATTAATCGAACTAACACCAATATTTGTGCATCACAGTGGACTTTGATTTTATTTTATTTATTTATTTGTTTGTGATCACTGATTTGGAACTGACACAAGGAGCACTTACTGTAAATGTTGTTTTTGCGGTGTTTACAATACTTACCACAATTTTAGACATTTTGTAGAATTTACAGTTGTCAAGCACATTGGTTTAGTAAGTGCGGCTCCTCATGTTACATATAGTTTACTGAGTGCATAATAAGTTACAGCATTCTTTTGAGTTGCAGCTGATGTAAATTTTAATTTATTTATTGTGACACATTTTTATTGAGTAATCATTAGAGGTTTACACAGAGCCGGTGCTTATATATTTACTAGGTCAAATAATGTGCAGGATCTTCTTCACTTCTACTCCAGTGCTGATGTGATGTATGTGAGTGCGGGATAATATGGTGGGCCAGTCCATGATACCTCACACTCATAGGACAATACTATGGGGGCCAGTGCTTGATAGGAGGTACATTTTGCAGCTAGAGATACCTTTTTTTTATCTTACACCTCCCCAGCACCATTTTAAGACGTGCCCCCCATAGTATAGAGTGCATGTCAAATACCTTGCTCCCTAATCCAGTGATCCTCACTGCAATACAGGAATACAAAGTTTTCATGTTCCCACCTGCAACCTGCTGACTAGACAATGAAGAAGCAAAAAGACACAGATCAGTCATCAACTCTACTCTCTGCTCCTGTCAGCCTGTTCTTTGTGAATGCAGTAGTGCCTTATGAGCTCCCTCTCCCAATTTCCATTTTCCTGGAATTCGCCTAGGAAGCGAATGGGGGGGGGGGGGGGTTAATGCTGGCAGTTTGGGTTTGTACCAGTCTCCAGACCAGACAAGATGAATGGGGAAGGGGACTATGTCCTAGTATAGTGATTTTTACCCATCAGGCTATGGCCTCCCTCCTACCAGGCCTTCAGTCAGCTGCAGATCCACTAACCTCCAACAGTGCCTCCCTGCTCCCATAGTGCCCCTCATTTTTTCATAGTGGACCCCAGTTCCACTCAGCCCCCACAGTGCCCCCCAACCTTTCAGAATGCTCCCCAACCTCCCACAGTGCCACCCAGTTTCTCACAGTGCCCTTGAGGCACCTGCAGTGCCCCCTAGCCCTCTACAGAGCCTCAATCCCCTATAGTGCCAACCTTCAACAACTTAAACCCCCCATTCCCTGCTCCAGTCTCCTGTCGTGCATTTGCAAAGTCCACAGTCTCCTGTAGAGACCCCCAGTCCCCTCCAGAAACTTCCTCCCCAACAGGGCCATCAAGTGTGCTCCAAGTCCTCTAACCTCCTCCAGAACCCCCATCCCGCTAACTGTAACAACTACAGTATTTTTTCTGTAGGTGCACTGAATGTTTTAGAAGAATTTACTGGGCCCTGCCCTCACCAAGGTTGAAAGCCTCTGTCCTAGTAGGCCCTCCGGTAAGGTGTATAATGGTAAGAGAGCATGTACCTACAGTATGTGGAGGGAAGCACTGCATTGTGGGCAAAGTTATTTCTTTGCACCGGCTCTCTTAATCTACCACTGCATGAATTACATTGACATCCAAATATACGAAGCAAATTCTCAGCACAGGAAAGAGAACCTGTCGGCTAAACATTTAGGCTTTGTTCCTCTAGACAGGCATTTGGCAGGCTGTGCTTGCAGGAACGTTACAGTGAGGCCTGTTATTTATGATATTGCTTTAGTGTGTCCAGGCCTGGGAAGGGGCCTCTGTCTGCTGTGAGTTCACTTGTTTTAGCAACTCCCTGGCTACAGGGCCGAATCACAGCCTGGCCGGTGTTCTCGGCTCTCTCATGCTGATGTTATGTTCTGTCTAATTTATACATTGCACATGCCAGGGTTATCCAGCTTAAGCCAGATGTATGTATGACATAGATTATTCCAGACATGAATGCCTTGTAATTTGTCTCTAACTACATAACTACAAGGAGACACTAGAGGCACACATATGCTAACTAAAACATGTGATCTTAGACTTGCCATATAATAACATGGAGCAAAAAAGGAACAAAAAAATAAATATATATATCTATATATATATAGATATATATATATATATACACACAGTATCTCACAAAAGTGAGTACACCCTTCACATTTTTGTAAATATTTTATTATATCTTTTCATGTGACAACACTGAAGAAATGACACTTTGCTACAATGTAAAGTCGTGAGTGTACAGCTTGTATAACAGTGTAAATTTGCTGTCCCCCTCAAAATAACTCAACACACAGCCATTAATGTCTAAACCGCTGGCAACAAAAGTGAGTACACCCCTAAGTGAAAATGTCCAAATTGGGCCCAAAGTGTCAATATTTTGTGTGGCCACCATTATTTTCCAGCACTGCCTAAACCCTCTTGGGCATGGTGTTCACCAGAGCTTCACAGGTTGCCACTGGAGTCCTCTTCCACTCCTCCATGATGACATCACAGAGCTGGTGGATGTTAGAGACGTTGCGTTCCTCCACCTTCCATTTGAGGATGCCCCACAGATGCTCAATAGGGTTTAGGTCTGGAGACATGCTTGGCCAGTCCATCCCCTTTACCCTCAGCTTTTTTAGCAAGGCAGTGGTCATCTTGGAGGTGTGTTAGGGGTTGTTATCATGTTGGAATACTGCCCTGCGGCCCATTCTCCGAAGGGAGGGGATCATGCTCTACTTCAGTATGTCACAGTACATGTTGGCATTCCTGGTTCCCTCAACGAACTGTAGCTTCCGAGTGCCAGCAGCACTCATGCAGCCCCAGACCATGACACCATGCTTGACTGTAGGCAAGACACACTTGTCTTTGTACTCCTCACCTGGTTGCCGTCACACACGCTTGACACCATCTGAACCAAACAAGTTTATCTTGGTCTCATCAGACCACAGGACATGGTTCCAGGAATCCATGTCCTTAGTCTGCTTGTCTTCAGCAAACTGTTTTCGGGCTTTCTTGTGCATCATCTTTAAAAGAGGCTTCCTTCTGGGACGACAGTCATGCAGACCAATTTGATGCAGTGTGCAGCGTATGGACTGAGCACTGACCCCCCCATCCACTCAACTGCTGCAGCAACGCTGGCAGCACTCATATGTTTATTTCTCAAAAACAACCTCTGGATGTGACGCTGAGCACGTGCACTCAACTTCCTTGGTTGACCATGGCGATGCCTGTTCTGAGTGGAACCAGTCCTGTTAAACCGCTGTATGGTCTTGGCCACCATGCTGCAGCTCAATTTCAGGTTCTTGGCAATCTTCTTATAGCCTAGGCCAGTGATGGCGAACCTTGGCACCCCAGATGTTTTGGAACTACATTTCCCATAATGCTCTTGCACTCTGCAGTGTAGTTGAGCAACATGGGAAATGTAGTTCCAAAACATCTGGGGTGCCAAGGTTCGCCATCACTGGCCTAGGCCATCTTTACTTAGAGCAACAATTCTTTTTTTCAGATCCTCAGAGTTCTTTGCCATGAGGTGCCAACTTCCAGTGACCAGTATGAGAGAGTGGGAGCAATAACACCAAATTTAACACACCTGCTCCCCATTCACACCTGAGAGCTTGTAACACTAACGATTCACATGACACCGGGGAGGGAAAATGGCTAATTGGGCCCAATTTGGACATTTTCACTTAGGAGTGTACTCACTTTTGTTGCCAGCAGTTTAGACATTAAGACATTAATGGCTGTGTGTTGATTTGTTTTGAGGGGAGGGACAGCAAATTTACACTGTTATACAAGCTGTACACTCACTACTTTACGTTGTAGCAAAGTGTCATTTTCTCAGTGTTCAAACATGAAAAGATATAATAAAATATTTATAAAAATGAGAGGGGTGTACTCACTTTTGTGAGATACTGTGTGTGTGTGTGTGTATGTATATATATATATATATATATATATATATATATATATATTATCATATTGTGCTGCACTTTTCAAAAAACATTAGACTAAACATGTTAAACCATCCCTATTGTGTAGTCGTCTAATAAATTAATCAGTTATCCATTTGCAACTATTACATTTAAAATATTAAAGTCTTACTTCCATGCACATTATAGTCTTCACTTCAGTACTTGTGCACCTGCTATGCTAATCAGAGACTTTGTTTAGTACCAGAACCACACATCTTACATCATGTTCTATTGTTGCTCTCTCAGACTGTTCGGTTCATGGAGGATACACAGTGCAACCATCCCTACCTCTACATCGTGGGCAATACAAGATTACAGAAGGAGATTCACAAACAGCAATGCCTACTATATACACTATATTACCAAAAGTATTGGGACGTCTGCCTACATGCACATGAGGGACGTGCAGTCAGGAGAAGAAGGAGATACAGGGTTCCTTGTGCAACCTGTCAAAAGCTACATACAGCGCGACCAGTTTAAATACAAGCTGGCACACTCTATTTTCAGCAGACAGAGGATGAGCTCACAGTGCCTCTCCTCACTTCTTGTCAGAGGCACTGAGCTCAATGGATAGCTTGGAGTCTTGGACCAATGGTAAAGTACCATTGGCCCAAGCTGTCCAATAAAAATGCTGCAGTGGAGACACGCCTCTCACTGCAGTGTCATAGAAGGGGCGTGTGTCTAAAAGACACATGCTCCCTTCCAGCCCTCTTACTTACAAGAAAAAAACATGGATTTATGGGCATAAGATTTTCCCACAATCCCATGTTTTTCTCACACAGTTAAGAGGGAGAATGAGAATCTGCTGCTGTTGAAAAGGTACTGTTTTAATCAAGCTAAATCATATATTTATATGCTATATGTTATAACATAATAATTTATTATTTATCTATTTACTGTGAAATTACTGGTTTGATAACTTCAAACTTCAGTAATTTGTCCGTTAACCAACCTGCTTGAGTACAGTTTTTGAAAATATAGTAAATTACCTTAAAAACAATATATAATAATTATTTGTATATTACTTACTTATGGTAATTGACACCTTGCCACCCAGGCCAATTCTGACACTTCTCTCCTACATGTAAAAATCATATTTTTTTTGCTAGAAAATTACTCAGAACCCCCAAACATTATATAAATTGGAGCAATAGGTATCTTCATGATATGTGCTCGTGGTTTGTTGCAGGTTCCTTGTTTACTAAATGTGAGTTTGTCTACCTTGTTGTTGTTACAATTAATTACTTTTTAAAACGGGATTATGCTATGGGCATCTCTCTTTATCATGTTTAAACCCCCCACACTAAGACACTTAGTGAAGGGTTTTGGACAATAGGTGGCACCAAGATTGGATGGAAGCTCGCCGCTCGTGGATTGTTGCTTATTTTCACATTCAAAAAGTGAGTGTAACTATTTTTGTCTGCCACATCCCCCCCCCCTTCTTTTAATGGGATTACGCTATGGGCATTTTTTTCTTTTGTGCTTAAACCCTGTGATTCCCTCTTCATTTAATAGCTTAATCCTTCTCGAGACCACTCGAGAAGGATTAAGCTATTAAATGAAGAGGGAATCACTGAAGACTATCACCTGTGATTGATTCATGCTGTATACCTTAAGAGCCCATTCACACAGGGGCAACTTTGGATCCGACTTCAAGTCGCCCCAAGTCGCCCCTAGTCGCCTCAAGTCGCGCTACACGAAAAAATCAATGTAAGTGAATGGATCTGTCTTAATGCACACTACTGCAGTTGCTCCGACTTCAGAAAAGGTTCCTGTACTACTTCAATCCGACTTGAAGGCAACTTGTACCCATTGATTTCAATGGAAGTTGCCTCCAAGTCTGATCACTGTTCATACTGAGGCAACTTTACAGGAAGCAGAAAAGAAACAGAAAGTAATTTCCTCCACTAAACAGCCAGCCCCCTCCTTCTCACACACAGCTGATAAGCTCTGATTGGCCACTTGTAAAGTTCCCTGTCCTGGAGCGACTTCAAGTTGTGTTGTAAGTTGCCCCAAGTCGTGCTGTGATTCATACTCAAGTCGTGTCCAAGTTGCCTCCCAAAGTCGTGCTGGAAGTCGTGTTGCCTCTGTGTGAATGGGCTTTGTGGCAGTAAGGTGAGAGGCTTGCATATACACAGGTGTCATCACAGAAGATGTGTTCAGCACTGGCCATTTACCATTTCACGTTGGAGGGATTCTCTTTGTATGCAATATATTTTTAAACTGTCAGAGACTTTTTTCTGGATCACATCGTCCTATTTTCCACAATTTTGATTACGTTTTGCTTGGTTTTGCACATGGACTTTGTCACTTTGCTTTATTTACTTGATGTTTCATATTATATGCCTTACTATTAGTACACCGTTTATGGTATCCTTCACTTGGTAATTATATTATTATATATTATCACATTTTTTGTATTTTGTAATTTACGTTTACACAGCGCAACACTATCATTTATCTATATATTTTTCAAACGCGTTTTTTTTGTAAAGAAATTGTTTCATGAGTAAAAAAAATAAAAAAACAGTAAAGTTAGCCCGATTTTTCTGTATAATGTGAAAGATGATGTTACGCCGAGTAAATAAATACCTAACATGTCACGCTTTAAAATTGCGCACACTCGTGGAATGGCGCCAAACATCAGTGCTTAAAAATCTCCATAGGTGATGCTGTAAAAATTTTACATGTTACATGTTTAGAGTTACAGTGCTAGAATTAGAATTAGGTCTAGTGCTAGAATTATTTATCTCGCTCTAACAATCACAGAGTATGTAACCTGTGTGTATCTGGCTCTGATACTAGCCAGTGCCTCACCATCCACTGACCCCACCGCAGGTCCCTGACGCACATGAACTTTAATGGCATCCCAGTCTTAGTCCGTAGGGATCAATATTAGGTTGACCCACCCTTTGCAGCTATAACAGCTTCAACTATGTCCTCAGTGACCCAGGCTCCAGTAAAAGTGGCCATTCTAACATTTGTGGAAATATTTAGTCCTTTGCCATCTTCCCTTCACCAGTTCTAGGTATTGATATGCTAATATGTAGAAAAATACTGCATTCAAGGGAACTCCGTAAAAAATCAAAGAGTGTTTACAGTCATAATAAATTTTGATCAAAAATTGCACGTATTGGTCCTTCAATTGCTTCCACTTACGAATCTTTGGATGTATAAACTTCCATAAAACATTTCAGGCTGCAGTGGGGGCATAGATGAGGAGGGAGGGAAAATGAACAGTAGGATCAACCACAAATCCGAATCCCATAGTGTCTGAATATGAACAGCATGTAATACAGCATGAACGGACAGTGTAACGCTGCTGTCTTGAGGGTCGCAAGATAAATCAATACCCCCTGGTTGCCCCGACCCTGTTTTGCAAGACAACATTTTGCTTGTCTTGCAAAACGCTCTCAAACCAAGGTTTTACTGTACTTAAGCAGCCAGGTGAGAGTGGCTGGCCTCTTAAGCTGAACACATGGAGAGGTAAGCTGACAAACAAACATTACTGCATATCCATGACAGTACCCCCCCCCCCCCTACGAGGCCTCTCCTCCCCCGCCTGGGCCCAGGCTTAGAGGGAAACTTCAGATGTAACCTCCTCAACAGACAAGATGCAAAGACCTCAGATGCAGTGATCCAAGACCTCTCCTCAGGACCCCTTTCCAATGCACGAACTGAAGAATGCCTCTACAGAGCCGGAAATCCAGAATTTGACTAACCTCGTACTCCTCATTATCCTCAGAGACCGGGGCCGCGGTAGGGAGAGGATGAGAGAACTTATTGAGGACTAAAGGTTTCAGAAGGGCAACATGGAAGGAGTTAGAGATTTTGAGGCTTTTAGGAAACGAGTTTGAAATAAACCGGATTCAGTTTAAAGGTTATAGTGTACAGACCAATAAATCTTGGGGCAAACTTCAGAGAAGGAACTCGGAGCTTGATGTTCCTGGTGGAGAGCCAGACTTTGTCCCCTGGCTGTAGAGAAGGCGGTTTACACCTGCAGCGGTCATCAAAGCCTTTGAATTTGTCAGCAGCTGCCCAGAGGGAATCATGAACGTCACCCCAAATAGAATTGAAAGACTCCTGAGCCGTAGCCAAAGCTAGAATATCTAGAGAACAGGTCATGGGAAGCGGGAGTTGAGGGTGTTTTCTATAAACTGTGAAAAAGGATGTCTTCTGCGAACTGGTATTTACATGATTTTTGTGAGAGAATTCTGCCCACGGGAGTAGAGAGGTCCAATCGTCATGATGAGCAGAGACTAAGGTGCAAAGAAAGACCTTTAACTCTTGATTAACCCTCTCAGTCTGTCCATTGGATTGAGGGTGGTAAGAAGAGGAAAAATCCAAAACAATATTAATGGATTTGCAAAAGGCTCTCCAAAAACAAGACATAAATTGAACGCCCCTGTCGGAAACAATATGAGAAGAAACCTCATGGAGGCGGAAAATTTCTTGAACAAAAATGGGAACCAAGGTAGCACAGAAGGAAGACCAGGAAGAGGAACAAAATGAGCTATCTTGGAGAACCGATCGATTACCACCCAAATGACCGTATTATTCTCTGACAGTTGGAGATCAGTGATAAAATCCATGGCAATGTGAGACCAGGGATACTTAGGAATGGGCAAGGGCATGAGACCAGCAGGGGCTTGTGTGGAAGATTTAGACTGAGCACAGACATGACAAGCCTTAACGTAGTCTTTGACATCCGAGCGGAGATGAGGCCACCAGTAGTGATGACTGATGAGCAGGAAGGATCGAAAGAACCCAGCATGACCTGCCACCTTGGAATCATGTCCCCAACTAGGGATCTTAGCTCTTAGCTTAGTGGGGACGAAGGTCTTGCCAGGAGAAATTTTTGACTCCAGGGTGGTAGAATGGGAAACAATGTATGAGGTCGGAACAATCGTCTCCATGTCCAAAATGTCAAATGACCTAGAGAGTTCATCAGCCCGACCGTTGCAGGGACCAGTTTTGAACGTAATCGTGAAATTAAACTGGGAAAAGAAAAAAAATCCACCTGGCCTGTCTGGGATTCAGATGTTTAGCATTCTGTAGGTACTGTAGGTTCTTGTGATCAGTAAAAATCGTTATGGAATGAGGGGACCCTCCAAGAGATGACGCCACTCCTCTAATGCTAATTTAATAGCGAGAACTTCCTGATCACCGATAGCATAATTTCTCTCTGCCTGAGAAAGTTTTTTGGAGAAGTACGCACATGGTTGACATCTCTTCTCAAAGGATTGAAGAAGCACAGCTCCCACCCCCATTGAAGAAGCATTCACTTCAATAAAAATTGGGTCCCCAGGATTAGGTCTCCTCAAGAGAGGTCCAGAAACAAAGGCCTGTTTCAGGTTGTGAAATGCAGAGACAGCTTCAGGAGGCCAGTCCTTGGCATGCAGATTATTCTCATCTAAGGCGCTGAAGTACAGTGCTGACATGTGTTTCTGTGGACAAGCAGATTTTCCGAAAAGATGAGAATGTCATCCAGATAGATGACAACAAACTGGTACAGCAGATCCCTGAAGATTTTCTTGACAAAGTTTTGGAACACAGCTGGGGCATTACACAAACCAAAAGGCATAACCAGGTATTTGTAATGTCCGTCTCTAGTGTTAAACGCAGGTTTCCATTCGTCAATTTCCCGTATCTGATTGTATGCACCTCTGAGATCCAACTTGGTGAAAATGGAGGCACCCTTCAACCTGTCGAGTATCTCAGATATTAAGGGTAAGGGGTATAGATTTTTGATAGTCACCGCGTTTAAACCTTGATAGTTGATGCAGGGTCTCAAGGTACCATCCTTTTTGGCAATGAAAAAGAAAAGAACCCTGCGCCTGCAGGCAATGAGGATTTCCGGATGCAACCTCTCTCTAGATTCTCGGTGACATACTCTGACTGGCCTGGGTCTCTGGGATGGACAGTGGGTAGGTACGATCCCTGGGCAGAGTTGCTCCAGGGACAAGGTCAATAGCACAGTCAAAAAACCTGTGGGGAGTAAGCACCTCCTCCGATTTCTTACAGAACACATCCTGGTAATCGCTGTTTGCAGCAGGAAGATCAGAAGATGCAGATGTGGTAGTAACCGGAAGTCTCTCTTTTGGGGCCACTTTGAGAAGGCAGGACAAGAAATATGAGGGACCCCAAGCAAGGATCTGCCCAGAGACCCAGTCCACATGTGGAGAGTGGAGCTGTAGCAAAGGAAGGCCCAATACAATGGGGGTAGAGGCCTTGGGTAGAATGAGGAAGGATATCCACTCCTGGTGGAGTATCCCTACAGAAATCTTAATAGGTAGAGTCTGGAAGTGGGTAGGGCACCCTGGGAGAACAGTGCCAACAGTGAACATCAACTGCAGAGACTACCAGTGGCGTAGTGAGGGCCCGAAAGGGTGGGGTGAGCTTCATGGAAGAAGCAGTTCTCCAATCCATAAAATTTCCAGCAGCCCCGGAATCCAAATATGCAAAGATCGATTGAGGAGAAGCGCCTACATGAAGGAACACCGGAAGAAGAAGACGAGAAGGTGATGTTTCTGGGTCCAATGCTCCACCTTCCAGATGTATTAGATCTGAGCTTTTCCGAAGCGAGCAGAAGTCACGAAAATGACCCTTGCCCCCCCCAATAGAGACACAAACCCAGAGTTCTGTGCCTAGCACATTCTTCGGGGGTTAGCCTGGTCCAGCCCAGCTGCATAAGTTCCTCAGCAGGCTGAAAACGAATGTCGGTCTGATTATACAAGGAAATGACATCGTCCAGACCGGCGGGGATGGCTCTTCCCCCTAATTCGTTTTTCACTTACAACCAGGGCCTCATTGTTCCAGCTCAGCTGTGAGGATATGAAACTGAAGAGCATATTGTTCCACTGAAGAAGATTCTTGGCAAAGACGTAAAAGGGCACTGGCCGCTGAAGAAACCCGAGCCGGCTCCTCGAAGATGTTTTGAAAGAGCTTCAAGAAGTCTGGCAGGCTGGAAACCACAGGATCATTCTGCTCCCACAAGGGGGCAGCCCAGGCTAAAGCTTCATCGGAGAGAGGAGGGGAATAATATAGGCTACCATTGCCAGATCAGACAGGAAGTTTTGAGGCTGGAGCTCAAAATGAATGGTGCATTGGCTGAGGAACCCCCTGCAGGCCTTGGAGTCCCCAAAGAAACAGGACTGAGCTGGCAGTTGTAGTGAATGTGTTGCTGCGACTGAGACCGGAATAGGTGCAGCCACCGATTGTACTTGAGGTTGCTGACTCGGGGTTCCTAAGGAGGCCTGAAGCTGCTCAAAGCGGGAAGCCAGAATCTCATCACCTGAGTCTGATTCGATTCCTGGGTTTCAAGTCTGCAGACTATGCCCTGCAATGGATCATCTGCGGGTAGCTGCATGTCATCCGGGTCCATGGCTGATCAAACTGTCAGGTCACCTGAGTCCAGATGACAGATGCACCCCGTTGGGGTTTGGAGTGCACCACAAGGTAATGGACCCTTCAGCTGACTGCTGCGGATGGAGCTATTGGTGATACAGGAGAGCAGGTACTCTGTAGTACCAACAGGGATTACACTGGGAGCAAGAGCATGAGATGAGAGGGCACGGAATCTAAGAGCCAGTGGGTGTTCACCAGAGGCCCCTAGTGGTGGGGATGGATTTAGCTGCAGTCTGGCTCCAGGTCGCGACCCCTAGGGCCTCCCAGCTCACGGTAGACTACAGGGAGGTAGAGTGGAAGCAGCAGACTGCGACAACAAAGGATAGTAGGAGATAGCCAAAGGTCAGGGCAACAAGCAGGTAAGGATAGTCAGGGGATAGCCAAACGTTGGGGCAACAAGCAGGTAAGGATAGCCAAGAACAAGCCAAGATCGGTAACTGGAAGAAGACGTAGAACACACAGCAAGTAGCACAAGGAAGCCAGACACACAATGTTGATCAGCAAGGCTGGCTTGCAGTGCACAGGTTAATATAGAGTTCCCTGATAGGGTCTGGGGTGGAGCAATGCTTTGAGGAGAGATTACTTAAACAGCCAGGTGAGAGTGGCTGGCCTCTTAAGTTGAACACATGGAGAGGTAAGCTGACAGACAAACAAACATTACTGCATATCCATGACGCAGCCCTTCTTATCAGCTGTCTCACCTTTCTTTTAGACCATCCAATTCCAGGCACCTTCACCACAGTGACCAGTTCCAGTTGACTTCCTTGCTCCCGCACCCAACTGGTGACAGTGAGTCCATATTCCCCTTCTCTCTGAGTTGGTCACATGACTTAATTGGGTTCCCATGAGGGGTTTTCCAGATGAGCCCCCAAATGTAGCGCTGCCCTTTTGAGGATCGCAAGATAAATCAATACCCCTCTGGTTGCCCCGACCATGTGAGTCCTCTGCTACCTCTGACACTCTGGGTTCATACATTTTTTCTCTTCCCCTCAAATGACAGCAAGAAGAAGAAAATATACCAGAATTGTTTCTATCAGCAAATTTACTTAATGAGATAAAAGTAAAAGAAATGATGTTTCCTACAGAAATGCTATTAATAACTAAATAACAATCACCTATAAGATTCAAACATTCACCAGTGAACACTATAATCTTTGTGCTCAATTGAGTGCATATAATGCCTATGTGAACAGGCTACAGGAGAGCAGAGGAATGGCTCTTATGAGTGTCAGACCCCTCTCTACTGCTCCTTCACACATAAATGCAGAACAGTAAATAAAAGTACAACCTTTAGCAAAGAGAACTATAAGCAATTCAACCTGCTCTTTCAGAGAGTTCTTGGTGAATTATAGCTCTTTGAGCTTTAATTCACCAAGAACTCTCTGAAAGAGCAGGTTGAATTGCTTATACAAATCCCTGAAGTGGGGAGGGAGGTGAATGTAGTCCTGTGTTGCTGTGTGGCAATCTGGTTAATCTTCAGCTAGCTCTTTGATGTGTAGTTGCATGCAAGGAGACTTTGGATGATAAAGCAAAGTAACTGGATTCAATCAGTTGTGAATAAACAGCAAACAATCTTCTTGTGTAAATTAACTGTAACTGAGTTCACAGTGATCACTAAAGATGTTACTTCCTATGGAACTTCAAGTAACAGCAGAACAATGAAGAGCAAAGATGTCTGAATATAGTGTCTATGGTGTTTACGTTTAGATCCTCGAAACTAAAGATGATAAGGATGCAGGAGACAATGACGTCTATATACAGTGTTCAAAAGACTGGGCTATTGCCCGCTCACCCCCCTGCAACAGGAGATGATGATGATGATAGTTATGATGAGGATGATGGTTTTGATGATGATGATGGTGGTAATGATGATCTCATAGGTAAGTGGCTCAAGGGATGACATCCGGCCTCCGTCGCACCACACCACGGTTCACCCGAATCTGAAACCTCTGCAGGATAGATGGAGCAAGGGCGACCTCCAGAGTACCGCCGGACAGCCGAAGGGAACTGTCTGCAGGTGTCCATCCAGATATCCACTGGATAATTCTGCCAGACTCAACTGCAGCTCACACTCTCACAGATTCCCTGCATGCAGATCCACGCCCGTCCCAAGAGAGCGAGCTAGTCCTCAATCCATCCCTCTTATAGTCTCTCCCAGCGGTCTGCTCTTCCCCATCAGCCAGCTGGTAGTTGTAGTTCCACGTCAATCAGCCAGAGGACGAATCCCATCCGTACAGACTACATGTCTAAACTACGTGGCATGTTCACCAATGCTAGGAACCTGGTGGACAAGGTGGGTGAACTAGAGATACTGTTGAAATCACACAAATAGGAAACATAAGGGGAACACAAAGACACTGAATTTCAAAAGAGCCAACTTCCCTAAACTACGAACCTTGCTAGAAGATATAAATTGCAATAAAATCTTAGAAACAAAGAACATAGAGGAGAGATGGGTTTGCTTTAAGAGCATGTTAAATAAGGGCATTAGCCAGTGAATCCATTAGAAAATAAATTTAAAAGCGCAAACAAAAGTCCTGGATAGCTTAACTCCAATGTAAAAATGCATATAAAAGTAAAGGAGAAGGCCTTCAAAGAATACAAGGCTAAGGGATCATAATCAACATTCAGACTTTACAAAGAATGCAACAAGCCGTGTGTACGGGGCATAAGGGTGCAATTAGGGCGCTAAGATAGAACACGAAAGACACATAGAGGAGAGCAAAAAAATACTAAGAAATTATTTAAGTATATAAACAGTAAAAAAGAGGACAGACCATACTGGCCTCATAAAGAATGAGGAAGGACATCTGGTTACAAAGGATGGGGAGATGGCGAAGGGATTGAATTTATTCTTCTCCACAGTCTTCACGAGGGAATCGGGGGGGCTTCAGTAACCAAAACTGCCGTGTTTGTCCTCATGACACATCACAGGAAGCACCCTCATGGCTAACAGAGGACAGAATTCGAAATAGACTTGGGAAACTTAACATTATTAAATCAACGGAACCAGATGGCTTGCACCCAAGGGTACTTAGGGAACTCAGTCAAGTAATTGGCAGACCATTGTTCCTAATTTTTACTGAAAGTCTACTGACTGGAATGGTACCAGCTGATTGGAGAAAAGCCAATATAGCACCAATATTTAAAAAAGGGCCAAAATACATCCCTGGGAATTGGAGACCAGTTAGCCTAACATCAATAGTATGCAAGCTCTTGGAGGGGATGATAAGGGACTATATACAAGATTTTAGTAATGAAAACGGTATCATTAGCAGTAATCAGCATGTATTCATGAAGAATCGTTGTTGCTAAACCAATCTATTAACCTTCTATGAGGAGGTGAGTTGCCATCTAGATAAAAGGAGGCCCGTAGACGTGGTGTTCTGGATTTTGGAAAAACATTTGACACAGTTCCCCATAAACGTTTACTGTACAAAGTAAGGTCCGTTGGCATGGACCATAGGGTGAATACATGGATTGAAAACTGGCTACAAGGGCGAGTTCAGAGAGTAGTGATAAATGGGGAGTACTCGGAATGGTCAGGGGTGGAAAGTCGGGTCCTCCAGGGTTCTGTCCTGGGACCAATCCTATTTAATTTGTTCATAAACCTGGAGCATGGGGTAAACAGTTCAATCTCTGTATTTGCGGATGATACTAAGCTAAGCAGGGCAATAACTTCTCCACTGGTTGTGGAAACCTTTCAAGTAGATCTGAACAAATTAATGGGGTGGGCAACTACATGGCAAATGAGGTTTAATGTGGAAAAATGTAAAATAATGCATTTGGATGGCAAAATGGCAAAAATATGAATGCAATCTACTCACTGGGGGAGAACCTCTGCGGGAATTAAGGATGGAAAAGGACCTGGGGGTCCTAGTAGATGATAGGCTCAGCAATAGCGTAGAGTGTAAATCTACACCTTGTAGTCATTAGGGGTTGATTTTTTTTTTTTGTCACAGGCAGCGTTGATTGTTTTTAAAAATGATAATGGATTCTGTTATGTTTCCACTGAGATGCAACCCATATTTGGTGAATTTCTATAAGTTCCTTGTACACCTGAGTGTTTTCCAGCTTGAAGCTCCAAAACATTCACCCAAAATCCAATGGTGTTCAGTTGAGTCTGTTCATACCTGACCGTATTGTTGACCTCATGCAAACTGCTGCTTCTAAACTCACGTTCTTGGAGCTTTTGCCCTTTCTTGTCAAAGCCCCTGAACTTAACTCAATAAAAGCCTATGTGTCCATGCACACATAGACTTTTACCAGAGTTTAGGAGCAGCTGCGTTAAGAGGCAGTTAAATGCTCCTCTCCTGAATGCAGAAGACTCACATTCAGTAGAGGAATGTTTTGGCAGAAAATGCTGGATGTGGCAAAAATGCATTAACGCTAAGCGTGTTTACACAAGTTTACCAGCATTCAGCATTTTTCTGCTGCCAGGAGAAAGGCGTCTAGGGGACGTCCAGTGTGCATGAACCCTTAAAGTGATACTAAAGCTAAAAACATTTTTTACCTTATTGCATTCCTTGCATTAACGTAAAAAACGTTTATATTTCTCTGTCCTCTCCCTTCCCTGTGTAAGGGGGAAGAGAGGGGAGAAGAGATCTAGCACTGTGCACGGCTACAGCTCTTCTCCTCTCTCTTCCTCTTCACACAGGAACTTGAGCAGCAACAGGAACCATTGGCTCCTGCTGCTGTCAATCAAATGTAGTGTGGAGGAAGTGGGGGGCGGGGCTAAGCCCCATTGTGTCAACACTGAGAAGACCCTCCATACTAAAGGAGATTTAGGATCGTAGCCGGGAGGTGCCGGAAGGGGCCAGCACAGAGGCGGGTGGAGACAAAGAGGTGCAGGCACCAGAGCAAAGTAGATGGGTGACAGGAAGGGTAGAGTGGAAAGAGTCAGGGAGACGGGTCCTGGGCTGGAACATCCCAATAAGTATGCCCTGTTGCATGATGTTGGGGAAACCAGTCAGGCACCAGCATTGCTGGAGCAGAGTGACTCCCCGACTGCCAGGGGAAAAACTCCTCCAGCGAGGGCAGGTGTAAAATCGAAGGTAAGGCAAGACAGATTCTGGTGGTAGGGCACTCAATTATTAGAAGGACAGAGAGGGTAATCTGTCACAAAGACCTAAAACTCCGAACTGTATGTTGTTTACCGGGCGCTCTGGTTGGGCACATCACAGATCTGATGGACAGATTAATGGGGGGGGGGCTGGGGAGAACCCAGCTGTTATGGTGCCCTTGGGCACCAATGACAAAGTCAGAGGAAGATAGAGTGTCCTAAAAAACTATTTTAGGGACTTAGGAGCTAAATTGAGGAACAGGACCTCCAAGGTAGTATTCTCAGAAATACTACCGGTACCTCTAGCCACACCAGAAAGGCAGCGAGAGATTAGGGAAGTTAACAAGTGGCTGAGGAGCTGGTGTAGAAAGGAGGGGTTTGGGTTCCTGGAGAACTGGGCTGACTTCTCAGTCGGTTACTGACTCTTTAGCAGGGACGGACTGCACCTAAATGGGGAGGGTGCAGCCCTTGGCTGGGAGAAAAGATGGCAGAAAAGGGACTTTTAAACTAGGCAACGGGGGAGGGTCCAGATGTGGAGATAGCCAGCATGGAACAAATTTCAGAGGGTAGTATTGGGGGCATTAGTGGTAGATTAACTAAAGTACCTAAACCCGAGGTAAGTAAATTAACAAATCCAAATTGCAGCCTCAGAACAACCAACAAGGAGATAGTATGCGACTGGACAAAACTACAAACCTTGTTCACTAATGCCAGGAGTCTGGCTGACAAGATGGGAGAACTAGAGCTGCTGTTGTACAAGAGGGATTTAGATTTTGTGGGAATTTCAGAGACTTGGTTTAACAGCTCTCATGATTGGCTGACAACCATTCAAGTGTATTCCCTATATCACAGAGATAGGGAGGGTAAAAAAGAGGGAGGGGTATGCCCGTCTATCATTAATGATGTACAAGTGAATGTAAAGGGACGACATCACTAAAGGAGCAAGGGAGGAGGTGGAATCCTTATGGGTAGAGCTTCAAAGGGAGGAAACCAAGGGTAAAGTGTAATACTGAGAGTATGCTATAGGCCCCCTAACCAGAGGGAGGAGGGGGAGGCGGACCTACTATCACAGTTTGGAAGATGGGAAGTGTCATTATAATGGGGGATTTTAATTATCCAGGCATAGACTGGGCGGAAGGAACCGTTCATTCGTCTAAGGCTCGCCATTTCCTAAATGTCTTGCAGGACAATTTCATGGGTCAGATGTTAAATGCACCAAAAGAAACAAAGCTTTACTAGACTTACTGATTACTAACAATACAGACCTGGTCGTGGATGTGGAAATACAGGGCAATTTAAGAAACAGAGACCACAGGTCCATTAATTTTAGCATAAATCACACAAATAGGAAACACAAGGGTAATACAAAAACACTGAATTTCAAAAGAGCCAACTTCCCTAAACTGCGCGCCTTGCTAAAAGTTTTTAAATGGGATAAAATCCTAGGAACAAAGAACACAGAGAGGAAAAATGGGAGTGCTTTAAGAGCATATTAAATAAAGGTATTGGCCAGTGCATCCCAGTGGAAAATAAATTTAAAAGAGCTAACAAAAGTCCTGGGTGGCTAAACTCCAATATAAAAATGCCTATAAAAACAAAGGAGAAGGCCTTCAAAAAATACAAGGCTGAGGGGTCATCGTCAGCATTCCTACTTTACAAAGAATGTAATAAGAAATGTAAGGGTACAATCGGGGCAGCTAAGATAGAACACGAAAGGCACATAGCAGAAGAGAGTAAAAAAAAAAAAAAAAAAAATTCTTTAAGTAAATAAATAGTAAGAAAGGGAGGTCACAACATATTGGCCCCATAAAGGATGATGAATGGAATCTGGTTACAAAAAAAATAGAGAGATGGCAAAGGTTTTGAATGTATTCTTCCCCTCAGTCTTCACGAGGGAAACGGGGGATTCAGTAACCAAGACTGAAATGTTTATCCTCATAACACGTCACAGGAATCACCCTCATGGCTAACAAAGGATAGAATTATAAATAGACTTAAAAAACATAACATTAATAAGTCACCAGGACCAGATGGCTTACACCAGAGGATCCTTAAGGAACTCCTTCAATGATTGCCAGACCATTGTTCCTAATTTTTATGAACAGTCTGACTGACTGGAATGGTACCAGCTGATTGGAGAAAAGCCAATCTAGCATCAATATTTAAAAAAGGGCCAAGATATATCCCTGGGAACTACAGGCCAGTTAGCCTAACATCAATAGTTTGCAAGCTCTTACAGAGGATGATAAGGGACTATATGCAAGATTTTAGTAATAAAAACGGTATTATTAGCAGTAATTAGCATGGATTCATGAAGAATAGTTCTTGCCAGACCAATCTACTAACCTTCTATGAGGAGGTGAGCTGCCATCTAGATAAAGGAAGGCCTGAGGATGTGGTGTATCTGAATTTTGCTAAGGCATTCAATACAGTTCCCCATAAACATTTACTGTACAAACTGTCAGCATGGACCAAAGGGTGAGTACATGGATTGAAAACTGGCTATGGGGGCGAGTTCAAAGGGTGGTGATAAATGATGAGTACTCAGAATGGTCTGGTGTGGATAGCGGGGTCCCCCAGGGTTCTGTCCTGGGACCAATCCTATTTAATTTATTCATAAATGATCCAGAGGATGGGATAAACAGCTCAATCCCAGTATTTGCAGACGATACTAAACTAAGCAGGGCAATACCTTCTCCACAGGATGTGGAAAGCTTGCAAGAAGATCTAAACAAATTGGGGTGGGCAACTAAATGGCAAATGAGGTTTAATGTTGAAAAATGTAAAATAATGCATTTGGGTGCCAAAAATATTAATGCAATTTACTTGCTAGGGGGAGAACCACTGGGGAAATCTAGGATGGAAAAGGACCTGGAGGTCCTAGTAGGTGACAGGCTCAGCAATGGCATGCAATGCCAGGCTGCTGCAAGCAAAGCCAACAGAATATTGGCATATATTAAAAAGGGGATTAACTCCAGAGATAAAACGATAATTCTCCCACTCTACAAGACTCTGGTCTGGCAGCACCTGGAGTATGCCATGCAGTTCTGGGCACCAGTCCTCAGAAGAGATGTGCTGGAACTGGAGAGGGTCCAGAGAATGGCAACAAAGCTAATAAAGGGACTGGAGGATCTCAGCTATGGGGAAAGACTGCAAGCATTGAACTTATTCTCTCTGAAGAAGAGAGAATATGATTTCAATGTACAAATACCATACTGGTGACCCCACGATAGGGATAAAACTTTTTTGCACAAAGGAATTTAAAAAGATACACGACCATTCACTAAAATTAGAAGAGAAGCAGTTTAGCCTCAAACTGCATAACGAGTTCTTTACTGTAAGAGCGGTAAGGATGTGGAATTCTCTTCCACAAGCTGTGGTTTCAGCGGAGAGCATCAATAATTTCAAAAAACTATTAGATGGGCACCTAAACGATATAAAAGCACACACACAGCTTGGACTTGATGGACTTGTGTCTTTCATCAACCTCACCCAGTGGCGGAACTATAGGGGTCGCTGCAGTCTCACTTGCGACTGGGCCCTGTCGTTCTGCCAATGTGGGGGGGCCCCAAAATCCGGCATCTCCCCCTGCACTCCTGGCTGTCCCTTTAACATGCAGGGGGGAGGTGGGAGGTAACAATCAGCAGCTCTATGGTGCCCATGGGCCACAGGATCTCCCTGGGGCTTGTAGTTCTCTCTCGGAATGTATACAGTGGAGTGGGGAGGGGCCTCTGACCCGGGCATGTATCGGCTTCATTCTTCAGTGAGTCGCTCTGCTTCTACACTCTTGATGATACATGCCCAGGTCAGAGGCCCCTCCCCTCTCCAGTGGATACAATCAGAGAACAAGCCCAAGGGAGATCCCGCCGCCCGTGGACACCATAGAGCTGGGGGTCCAAGGTGCACATCAGAGACCAGCCAGGTACAGGGGAACCTCTGGAAGGGGGGTGACTGTCTCGGGACCCTGATATAAGGGGGGCTCTCTGGGGACCCTGATGTAAGGGGGGGCTTTCTGGGGACCCTGATGTAAGGAAGGCTCCCTGGGGACCCTGATGTAAGGAAGGCTCCCTGGGGACCCTGATGTAAGGAGGGGCCTCTGGGGACCCTGATGTAAGGGGGCTCTCTGGGGACCCTGATGTAAGGGGGGGCTCTCTGGGGACCCTGAAGTAAGGGAGGGCTCTCTGGAGACCCTAATGTAAGGGGGGTTCTTTGGGGACCCTGAATCAAGGGGGGGCTCTCTGGGGACGCTGATGTAAGGGGGGGTCCTCTGGGAACCCTGATGTAAGGGGGGCTCTCTGGGGACCCTGATGTAAGGAGGGGGAGAAGTGGAGGATCAGGGCTGCTCTGTGCAATATACAGAGGAGGTGAGTATAACATGTTTGTTATTTTATTAATAAAAAAAAAGTTAACCTTTAGTAATGCGTTAAGTGTGTATCTAACAAAAGTACATGAGCTTCTTTTGATCTACGAGCTTTAAGTGTTTTTGGTCTCAATAGAGTTCAGTTGGAGTGCCTGAAAAACATGAAACCGCACATCTCTCACTTTTTTACACAGAAACTAGATTTCCATTGACTAAAAATAATTACAAGAAAATAAAACACTCAAGTCTCAGACACCCGCAAATATGCCTGTACAAACTCTCAAAAAAAGAAGCCTGCAAAATGACCAGATGCTCATCATAAGTGTGAATGGGGACTTAGAGGAAGATATAGCAGATTGTGTAGTAAATATAGACATGTGAACACAGAATGATTTCACACTCCATAGACACACATATAGACTGCAGACTGATTAGAGCACAGTTCAGTAGACACTCCATAACAGAGACCTTTCATCTGTCCATCACCCTCTTGTGTTTGCCCTCAGTGATCCAGGGTTGTCGGGTTCAAGCTCATCCTGTGATCCTATAAATTGCATTCCCAGGGTCACAAAGTCTGGCTTTGTCAATATGGAGAGTCAGCCAAAGTTCACCCATGGGGGAATCAATATATATCAAAGAACTCTTTGATGGTAATTGTGAGCAACTATCTTGTGTTCAGTAACCTCTTCCTATAATGTCACACAGATAATGTTTCTTCATATGAACCTTATTGTTCTCACCATGCTCTAGTCTAGTCTGTCTTGCCTTTTCAACTGCTTTCTATATATACATGGGGGATATCACACTTGCTCATTACATACTCTGCAAATCTGCTTTATTGTGCTACACCGTGATTGTGCTCTACCGCTACCTCTATCAAAACAATTCAATTCATTATAGACAATCAGTACAGCTGATTTCTTTCCTCAGCAGGAGCGATAGCACAGAAATACTGAGAGCTCCCTCTTGTGGTCAATCTCCAAATCTACAGTATATCACAAAAGTGAGTACACCCCTCACATTTTTGTAAATATTTTATTAAGTGAAAATGTCTAAATTGGGCCCAATTAGCCATTTTCCCTCCCTGGTGTCATGTGACTCATTACTGTTACAAAGTGTCAGGTGTGAATGGGAAGCAGGTGTGTTAAATTTGGTGTTATCGCTCTCCCTCTCTCATACTGGTCACTGGAAGTTCAACATGGCACCTCATGGCAAAGAACGCTCTGAGGATCTGAAAAAAATAATTGTTGCTCTACATAAAGATGGCCTAGGCTATAAGAAGATTGCCAAGACCCTGAAACTGAGCTTCAGCATGGTGGCCAAGACCATAGAGTGGTTTAACAGAACAGGTTCCACTCAGAACAGGCCTCGCCGTGGTCGTCCAAAGAAGTTGAGTGCACGTGCTCAGCGTCATATGCAGAGGTTATTTTTGGGAAATAGACGTATGAGTGCTGCCAGCATTGCTGCAGCGGTTGAATGGATGGGGGGTCAGCCTGTCAGTGCTCAGACAATACGCACTGACAGGGAACACATTTAACCCCTTGATCACCACTAGTGTTAACCCCTTCCATCCCAGTGTCATTTAAACAGTAATCAGTGCATTTTTATAGCACCGATCGCTGTATAAATGTCACTGGTCCCAAAAAAGTGTCAAAAGTGTCCGATCTGTCCATGGCAATGTCCCAGTCCCGCTACAAATCGCTGATCATCGCCATTACTAGTTAAAAAATAATAATAATAAAAATGCCATAAATCTATCCGCTATTTTGTAGACACTATAAGTTTTGCGCAAACCAATCAATATACGCTTATTGCAAATTTTTTTTCCAAAAATATGTAGAAGAATACATATTGGTCTAAACTGAGGAAGACATTTTTTTTTTTAGATTTTTTTGGGGGGATATTTATTATAGCAAAAAGTAAAAAATATTGGTTTCTTTTCAAAATCACTGCTCTTTTTTTGTTTATAGCGCAAAAAATAAAAACCGTAGAGGTGATCAAATACCAACAAAAGAAAGCTCTATTTGTGGGGAAAAAAGGACATCAGTCTTGTTTGGGTACAACGTTGCACAACCACGCAATTGTCAGTTAAAGCAACGCAGTGCTGTATAACAAAAAATGGCCTGGTCATTAAGGGGGTAAATCCTTCCGGTCCGTAAGTGGTTACGCACCCTGTGACAATTTATGCACTATTCGTAAGATTCCTGAAGAAGCCATACTTTGGTGAAACATGTAGAGCTGAATCTACTGCTGCTGTGTCCAAACCACATGGATTGTTGATGATGGTTTTAAAATTATACCTTGGTGGTGCTGTTTTTAATATTTTGTAAATATAATACCATTTCTTATTTTATATATGAAATGGTTTTGTGAAATACCTGGCACCTTAAAAATCCAAAATTCAGTTTTTTGACGGTATTAGCCTCTTTTGGGATGTGGTGCCATTGGTCTTCTGACACCTGGTTATTTTTATATTGTCTCTAGATTATAGTCTGGGACCACTGCAATGTTAAGATATACCAAAACTATGTAATGTGAGCTCCTAAATGTATTCTATTTACTCAGACAGGCCTTTACAATAAGATTGCAACATGTACTGTATGGACAACTCAAGAAAGGTCATAGTAGGATTATTAATTTAAAAGATCTTCTACATACCACTGGAAAGTAGTGAAATTACATAGATCAAAATGATTTTAATTCCTAAATTATACCATCCTGTGATCAAAGTAAAGAAAATGTATAAAAAAAGGTACTTTAGATGTAGCACTCAGTAAACACAAACAATAATGTAAGATATGTATGGCCACCATATTTAGGCCTGGAACACCTCTGCCCAGGTCCCTGTAGGCTCTATATTACCCTCTCCCACAGACCCACCCACCCCCAATTTTGGGGAGCAGGTGTCATCTGTCAAGGGAAGCATCTTCTTTTTTTCTGCTGTATTTGATACTTCTGTGGTTTGGGGGATAGCATTAAATATTTGGATCAAAGTACTGTATATACAATGTACAGATGTTTAGACCAATGAGTAGCTAACATTTTGATAACTGCATTGCAATCCAGTCCTCAAGAGTTGAAACGCGTCAACATGGATTTATAGATATGAATTTTGGTTTGCAAATGTTACTGTGATTTGATATGAATTGTAATTACTTGTAAATACATGTTGTTTTTATTTTTAAAATTATTTTTATGACCAACAACCTTGTGAATTTTATCTGGCTCATTATTACAACTTTTAGATATTTGACATTGTTGTACAGTGGGGCAAAAAAGTATTTAGTCAGCCACCAATTGTGCAAGTTCTCCCACTTAAAGAGATGAGAGAGGCCTGTGATTGTCACAATAGGTATACCTCAACTATGAGAGACAAAATGTGGAAACAAATCCAGACAATCACATTGTCTGATTTTTGAAATAATTTATTTGCAAATTATGGTGGAAAATAAGTATTTGGTCAATATCAAAAGTTCACCTCGATACTTTGTTATATATCCTTTGTTGGCAATGACAGAGGTCAAACGATTTCTGTAAGTCTTCACAAGATTGTCACACACTGTTGCTGGTATGTTGGCCCATTCCTCCATGCAGATCATGCAGTGATGTTTTGGGGCTGTCACTGGGCAACATGGACTTTCAACTCCCTCCAAAGGTTTTCTATGGGGTTGAGATCTGGAGACTGGCTAGGCTACTCCAGGACCTTGAAATGCTTCTTCCAAAGCCACTCCTTCGTTGCCTGGGCGGTGTGTTTGGGATCATTGTCATGCTGAAAGACCCAGCCACGTTTCATCTTCAATGCCCTTGCTGATGGGAGGAGGTTTTCACTCAAAATCTCACGATACATGGCCCCATTCATTCTTTCATGTACACAGATCAGTCGTCCTGTTCCCTTTGCAAAGAAACAGCCCCAAAGCATGAAGTTGCCACCCCCATGCTTCACAGTAGGTATGGTGTTCTTTGGTTGCAACTCAGCATTCTCTCTCCTCCAAACACAACGAGTTGTGTTTCTACCAAACAGTTCTACTTTGGTTTCATTTGACCATATGACATTCTCCCAATCCTCTTCTGGATCATCCAATGCTCTCTAGCAAACCTCAGACGGACCTGGACATGTACTGGCTTAAGCAGGGGGATACATCTGTCACTGCAGGATCTGAGTCTCTGGCGGCGTAGTGTGTTACTGATGGTAGCCTTTGTTATGTTGGTCCTAGTTCTCTGCAGGTCATTCACTAGGTCCCCCGTGTGGTTCTGGGATTTTTGCTCACCGTTCTTGTGATCATTTTGACCCCACGGGGTGAGATCTTGCATGAAGCCCCATATCGAGGGAGATTATCAGTGGTCTTGTAGGTCTTCCATTTTCTAATTATTGCTCCCACAGTTGTTTTCTTCACACCAAGCTGCTTGCCTATTGCAGATTCAGTCTTCCCAGCCTGGTGCAGGTCTACAATTTTGTTTCTGGTGTCCTTCGACAGCTCTTTGGTCTTCACCATAGTGGAGTTTGGAGTGTGACTGTTTGAGGTTGTGGACAGGTGTCTTTTATACTGATAACAAGTTCAAACAGGTGCCATTAATACAGGTAATGAGTGGAGGACAGAGGAACCTCTTAAAGAAGAAGATACAGGTCTGTGAGAGCCAGAAATCTTGCTTGTTTGTAGGTGACCAAATACTTATTTTCCACCATAATTTGCAAATAAATTCTTTCAAAAATCAGACAATGTGATTGTCTGGATTTGTTTACACATTTTGTCTCTCATAGTTGAGTTATACCTATGATGACAATTACAGGCCTCTCTCATCTTTTTAAGTTGGAGAGCTTGCACAATTGGTGGCTGACTAAATACTTTTTTGCCCCACTGTATGTGTGTTCTCATTGTTGTGTTTAATAGATATATACTGTTTATGTATTTATAATATATATACAGTATATACAATACATATTTGGGAAAATTGTTGACATACTTACCATATCATACTTTACTTTTCTTGGAAATCAGCCTACTACGGGTAAGCGCCGACCCCTTAACCTCTCTTGAACCATCTCCAGGTAGCCTATAAAACAACAAATGGACCCCCTAACCACTATTCTCATCATAAATCTCGCAACTGAAACCGGGTAGAAATCTCAGCTGACATGAGGAGGATCCAGGAATGGAAAATTATGGTAAGTATGTCAACAATTTTCTTAATTCATGTACCACCTCATGTCAGCCTACTACAGGACATACCAAGCAATGCTAAATAATCCATAATCCATCCAATAATAATCAACATAAATATGGCATCAGTCTGCTGCACCTAATGAAACATTCCCGCCCCTGTATATCAAGTAGCGACGCCAGGTAGCGGAGGATTACAGGTACCAGCAGACCAAAAGGCAGAAATAAGGAAAGCTTTCCCACATGCCAGCTCTATAGTGATTTACACTGGTAACAGAAGCAAATTGCTGCTGCTGAGCTAGAACACTGTTATTTCTACTGCAGGAACCATAGACTTGAGCACCATAGGTTCCCTTCATCTAGGAGATTTACAACCTGGTCAGGATCAATGGTTTCCTAAATGCTGAGAAATACAGGCAGATAGTTATCCATCATGCCATACCATCAGAGAGGCATATGATTGGCTCTGAATTTATTCTGCAACAGGACAATGACCCCAAACATACAGCCAATGTCATTAACAACTATCTTCAGCATAAAGAAGAACATCCTGGAAGTGATGGTTTGCTCCCCCACAGAGTCCCAATCTCAACATCATTGAGTCTATCTGGGATTACATGAAGAGACAGAAGGATTTGAGGCAGCCTACACAGAAGATCTGTGGTTAGTTCTCCAAGATGTTTAGAACAACCTACCTGCCAAGTTCCTTCTTAACCTGTGTGCATAAGCACTGGGTGTACCTAGAAGAATTGATGCTGGTTTGAAGCCAAAGGGTAGTCACACCACATCTTGATTTGATTTAGAATTTTATTCTGTTTGCTCACTTTGGATTTAGTAAATTGATAAAATAAACAATAAAATATATATTTTTGAAAAAAGCTTTCTTACTTTACATCATTTCTTCACACCTGTCTAAAACATTTGCACAGTACTGTATGTATATTTTTCCTTTTTTTTTTTTTTTTTTTTTGCATGTCTATTTTTAGGGAATTAAAAAGGGACAGAGACAGCAATAAAAGCCAGAGGGGTTCTAATCCTTATGAGGTTCAAACGCGGTTCAAAATTCAGCCAGTTCAGCAGGGACTGGCCAAATTTCAATCCATGTATGGGAAGGCTGGAAGGCTGGTTGTACAGAAATCAATCTACCGATCAGCTTCTGTGCAACCTGCCCATCAGGTTTTTTGCCAAACAATCAATGCTTGCCAGCTATACCCGGCAACACTGATCAGTGTTCTGACAGCAGGGAAGGCTCCCCGCTTTCAGAACACAATAGCACAGCAGGAGGGATTCCCTTATTCACATGTGTGTGGATGGGGGAATCGTGTCATTTTTTTCCCATTCACCTACTGGCTAAACTAAAAATAATCATGATTAATGTATGGCCAGCTTTACACATTCTATACAAAACTTTGGCTATTCACTTTAAGGCATTCACTGTAAATGGGCTGGCAGCAAAACTCAATGCATGAAAGATTGGACATGGTGCTTTTTTTCAACACAATACATGACATGTTGTGCGCTGCAGTGTGGGTATGTTAGAGTGCTATTGTAAATGAAGATGCACATCTTGCATTACCTGGGGTTGTGGTAGGCTGCAGTATAGCACACGTTTTACCAGACGGACAGGCCTGAATGAACCCTAAAGAGAACCTGTCACTTTGACTATTCAGGTCAAAGTGGCAGGTTCCCTGGAAAGCTCACCTAGTCCCATCTCATGGGGGGGGGAGAAGCAAGTCATTATTCTTATGTAAGCTCCACAGACACTTACTGGTTGACATAGAGTTCACACAGTTAGAAAACCCCACGCTTTGATGGATGAACAAAATGGTGTGGGAGGGTGGTAGAACATGAGGGAGGGATGCTATATCAAGAGGAAATGTCACTCTGCCCCTTTTTTCCTAATTTGATCCTTTATTCCTACAAATCTTCCTTGTTTATGGACTTGCCAGTGACCTGCCAAATTAAGGTGTCTTGTATGGGTCCTCTGCAATGCAGGATTATCATATAACTTAGATGATCGCAACATCTCCGAAATGTGCCCCTTTTTAACCAATGAAACCAGCAAGTAACTCATTAATTCTTTGTTATCTCTCACCATGACTATTGCAAATCCCTCCTCATGGGCTTAACTGTACACAGGCTATCCTCACTGCTAGACTCATCTACCTTACCAACCACTCTGTGTCCGCTACTCCTCTCTGCCAATCCCTTAACTGGCTTCCGATTGTCCAATACACAGAATTCAAAATATTAACGACAACATACAAAGCTGTTTACAACTCTGCCCAAAACTACATCACAAATCTTGTCTCTAATATCAACAAACAATTCACTTTGCTTCTTCTAAGACCTCCTGCTCTCTAGCTCTCTTGTCACCTCCCTCCCATGCTCAACTCCAGGACTTTTCCAGGACCTCTCCCATCCTCTGGAACTCTCCACCTCAATCTGTGTGGCTATTTCCTACTCTGCCCATTTTTAGGCGATCCATAAAAAACAAATCTTTTCAGGCAAGCCTATCCCAACTTTTAATTTTCCCATTAGCTCATCCCTCACAGTTATTTCCTTTTGTAGCACTTGCCCCTCCCTACTAGATTGTGAGCTCTCAAGAACAAGGTCTTCCTAACCCTTTTGCATTGAATTGTATTGTTACTGTACAATCTCCCTTTATAACCACTTGACCTCCAGAAGATTTACCCCCCCCCCCATGACCAGCCCATTTTTTGCAATATGGCACTGCTTCACTTGAACTGAAAATGGTCGTGCAACACTGTACCCAAATAAAAGTTTTGTCCTTTTTTCCCACAAATAGAACTTTATTTTGATGGCATTTGATCACCTCTGCTTTTTTTATTTTTTGTGCTATTAACAAAAAAAGACCGACAATTTTGTAAAAGAAAATATTTTTTACTTTCTGCTATAAAAAATATCCTATAAAAAAATAGAAGAAAATCTAATTTCTTCATTAATTTAGGCCAATATGTATTCTACTACATATTTTTGGTAAAAAAAAATCCCAATAGGCGTATATTGATTGGTTCGCACAAAAGTTATAGCGTCTACAAACTATGGGATATTTTTGTTTATTTTTATGTATTTCTTTTTTTACTAGTAATGGCGGTGATCAGTGACTTATAGCAGGACTGCGATATTGCGGCAGGCAGTCTGATGCTAACTGACACTTTTTGGGAACCAGTGACACTAATACAGTGATCAGTACTAAAAATATGCTCTGTAACTGTACTAATGACACTGGCTGGGGAGGGGTTAACATCAGGGGTGATCAAAGGGTTAACTGTGTGCCTGACCAGTGTTTTACCATACTATGGGAGGTGTTTTTACTAGGGGAAGAGATGGATCCTAGTCCCTGCTTTGCAGAGACACAGGATCTATGCCTTCCCTCCTGTCAGAACAGCAGTCTGCCTTGATTACATAGGCAGATTGCAATTCTGTCTCTGTGACTAATGATCAGCAGGTGCCGGCGAACATCGAGTCCGTGGTACCCACCGATTGACTACCGCTGTGTGTAATCACAGCAGAAGCTAGCTGCCGGTAGCGCACATTCCCTCCCCCTACCCAAAAGTGCAGAATCAGGTATATATATATATGTGATCCTGCGGACAGCGGCTGCCCTACAGCAGTAAAATGTAATGAAAAGCATTGTGCAAACTGTTGCGGCTATATAAATCCTGTATAATAATTATAATAATAGGTCTTTTAGGAGGGAGCACAGGCACAAACTACCATCTTGCGGAGAAGTATGAGAAGCCAGCAGTGATTCAACACACTGGCGTTTACACAAAATTTAAACATCAGTTTTGGGTGGAGTTATCCATTAGTATGATAGCCCCCATGTGTATCAAACAGTTTTGGAAATGCAAAAACATGTTTCTAATTCATGAGAAAGAAAGGGTTAAATTCTTTCCTGGACCACTGCCATGAGAAGACATGGCTGCCTGTTTGCGGTTTTCCTTGGACGTCTGAGCACGCACAAACCTGTGGAACAGATCGAAAGCCCAGGAACAAAAAAACAAATCTGATATGAAGGTAATTTTCAAGTCAGACTGCTGGAATGATGCTGTGGAGAGGGTGGAGAGGACATTATTAACGGCTCTGTGTGACTCCCCCATGAATCTGGTCAGTGTTGAGAAATGCACAGGCCTGATTACATGCCATGGTGCAGTTCAGGAGGATGCAGCTGTATCCGTCTCTGCAGGTTGTACAGATGGAAGCTGAACATCCAGACTGACCTCATGATCTCTGCCTATGAGTCCTCCCCGCTGACTGCAGTGCTCAGGAGGAAGGGTGTCTAGACTGCACAGCTCCCTATGAAGTCATTAGCCCAGCAAGCCACTTGAGGTTAAAGCTTAAAGAAACCACTTCTGTTTTCTTTAAAGCACGCGCTTCGCTCCTCTATTTCACACAGATCTGCATGAGGCCTTGTCAAGACAATAAAATCCTGCTGGGCCAAGCCGAACACTAATTACATTCTCATGTGCACCATGGCATGTAACACTTCAATCTCTCTCCAGGCCAAGGCCCTGTATCCCCACGAGACTGTAATCCTGAGCAGCCATTTATTAAACCGTATTCTGTTCCCCAACAGATCATACATCAGCCGTCTTTACAAGGAATCTGTCAACATGGAAGGAGTGCTTGGACATGCAGCAGTTCAACAACTAGACAAAAGTAGCGTGTATTCTGTCTCCTGGCATTAGGATTAAAGTGTATCTAAACCCAAAACTTTTTTGGTTTGGGATGAGTTATGGAAGTATTAAAACCCATCAAGATTGTATTGCTTTTTGTTACCAGCTCATCCCTCTTCTATACCTTGTATGCATTAGTAATGATGGATGCACGGCGTATGGTGAGTCCATCTAGGCCAAAAGAAACAGATGATGGCCAACACTTCAGAGGGCAAGTTTAAAGCATTTACTGAAGATCCAAGCATATCAAATAAAGATCCACCAATGTTTCAGAGACATGTAGGTCCTCTTCATCAAGGTGACAAACACACACATAGGTCGTAAGGCAACAAATGTGTCCTACAGTCTGTTTCCTACGGTCAGTGTTTGTCACCTTGCTAAAGGGGGCCTACAGCCACAAATGCCCCTGAAACGTTAGTAAAGTTCTATCTGATATGACAGATCTTCAGTAAGGGCTTATGCACACTGGGTGTCTGAAAGGGCCCCTCTGAATGCCAGAACTCCTTAACCACTTTTCCGGAAGGTTTTACCCCTTTGTGACCAGGCCCTTTGCTGCTATTTAGCACTGCGCTAATTTAACTGGTAACTGCGCAGTCATGCAACGCTGTACGCAAATTAAATTTATATAATTTTTTTCACACAAATAGAGCTTTCTTTTGGTGGTATTTGATCACTACTGGGTTTTTTATTTAAAATTGTGAAAAAAAAACTATATTTTTACCTTCTGCTATAAAACATATCTAATAAAAAAAATCTAATTTCTTCATAAATTTAGGCCAAATGTATTTTGCTGCATGTCCTTGGTAGACAAATATCCCAATAAGTGTATATTGATAGCTTTGTGTGAAAGTTATAGCGTCCACAAACTATGGTATATACTGTATACTGGAATTTTTATTTAGTTATTTATTTTTTATACTGGTGATAAGCGGCTTATAGTTATACAGTAAAACCTTGGTTTGCAAGCATAATTTGTTCCAGAAACATGCTTGTAATCCAAAGCACTTGTATATCAAAGCATTTTTTTACAGGGTATAAAAGAGAAGAAAGGCACCTCTAAGTTTAGCAATAAGATGCTAAATGTTGTACCTTCATTAAATGTAACCATGTTGCTACACTTAAAGGCTCCTCTCTTCTTTTTTATACTCAGTTGTGACATGACGCTACTCTTATATTAAGACATCGCTTGTATATCAAGGCAAAATGTATTAAAACATTTTGATTGTCTTGCAAAACACTCTCAAACCAAGTTACTCTCAAATCAAGGTTTTACTGTAGTGTAATAGTGCAGTGGGCAATCTGACACTAACTGACACTGGGTGGGAACTGACTAACTGACAATGACATCACCAGTGACACTAATACAGTGATCAGTTATAATACTATACACCAGTGTTCTTCAACCTTTTTTTCAGTCAAGGCACCCTTTAAAATGTATGGACAATCTCAAGGCACCCTTTAAAAATTATGGACTGTCTTGAGGCACCCCATTCTAAAATGTAAAAATTATTCTAAGAGTTTTTCATAATGCAGGTACAACTACACAAGTACAACACTCAACATTAGAGGTGATTTATTCTTCCAAAGCAAACACACTTTTACAAACTGGTACTGACTAGTATTCCAATCTTTCTCTTCTGCCTCAGTTTTTATTCCACCAGGAGAGGGTAAAACTTCCAATGGAGACACAGTAACAACTGCCTGAGAGGTTTCCTAACTTTTGAGAGTTTTATACTTACTTCTTGTTGTGTCTCATGACAGAAAGTAAAGTGAAATATCACTAATGAGACATAAAGGACATACAATCAGACAGGGGTTTATATCCAAAATGATAGATATACAGCCAAATGTACACTTGTTGTAACAGGTTACAGGTTGCTGTCTGTGTACCATTGGGGAAATTTGTGTTCACTTCTTGCCCCCAAGGCAAAACAAGAAGTTGAGAAAATCTCTTAAAAATCCACCTGCTAGACCAGGGGTGTTCAACCTTTGGAAGAGCAAGTGCCACTTAAGTGATTTGGTAACCAGTCGTGGGCCATGATAAAATGGAATGGTTCAGAATTTAGAGTTTTTAACTTGAACAGCATAATGTACATTTTCCTCCTGCAGCCACTGAATGCTGGCAGGAGGGAGAGTAGGAGAAGCCTGGAGGAGGAAAGTGGAGAGGATCAGGTCCTGTATATGCAAGTGTAAAACAGAATGTGACAGGGAGGCCACATGGGCCTCCTAGAGCATGGGGCTGGGTCACCATTTTAACCCCTGACGCTACACCAGGGGTTGGGAGTGTGTGGTAAAAACACATCTCAACTATGGGGTTTTACCACCCCCAAAACTGCAAATGTAAATGAGCCCTTACTGTCCTGAGTCCCCTGTAAGGCTGCATTCCCACTGATGAGCTGCGGTTTACCTTCAACGCGGGTGCAGCTCAGCGCACCTGAGGCTTTCCTGCAGGTTAGCTGCACTTTGCCATTGACTTTTTATTATATCTTGTGGATGTGGTGCACTTTCTGAATGCAGGAGTTTTGGTGCTCTTTCAAAAGTGCACCAAACCTGCAGGATATAATAGAGGTGCGTTCCCTGATTTGAGGTCGAGGGCCACATCAGAGGGCACGGGGGGCCATAGGTTGAGCACCCCTGTCCTAGGCAGTTCACGAAAAAGGCATCCCCATCAGAAAATTGATTTCCTCTTATCACCTGTTCTAGGGACAACTCTAAAATTCTGGATTCCCTCTCAATTTTACTCTCAATGACATTGGTCACCAGTACACTTACAGGGGTGAATCTTTCCAATGGGGACTCAGACAGCAATAAAAACTTGATAGAGGGTCTATCCTTTCCCTGCTCTAACCAAAAGAAAAAAAAAAAAAAAAAAAAAAAACAATTTGTCTGGAGATATACTTTAAGGTGTGCTCATTCAAAATTAATGTGCTGCTATATTGCAGCATGCCATATTACACTTTAGCATGTTCCATTAAAACAGTTGCCTTGACACATTGTAGAGTGTAACTTTACTTTGCACAGCTGCTTTAAATCAATATTAATGACATGGTATTGATAAGAGCTATTTATCTAAGTGAAGTGCCCAAAACATGGCCCATTGGGGGTACTTGACTGAGGTTGAGAACCACTGCTTTAGAGGATCCATAGAGTATCCCTTGAAGAGAGGATTCTGTGACTGGGGAAGCAGAAGACTGTTGAATGCTGAGGATTTATTAGGACACTTCATCTTTGCCGTGTTTGGACTTCTATGCATATGGCTCAAATCAGCGTCTTAAGTGGTCTGCAAATGTTTTTCGTGGTTCTAATTAAAAGAAAAACCAAAACAGTCACCAAACATCTTTTGTGCACACATCAAACGGCCGTGTCTGTGATTTCGACACACGCAAGTCCTTCTGATTTTTATTGCCACTTAGAGAACTGAGGTTTTGTACTAACAGCTGTGTGCATTATGTATTTTAGTTACACTGTAAGCGTATCTCCATAAAATCTCCTCAAAATGTCTCAAAAGAAAAAAAGGAAATGTACATTGTAATTGACATGAATCCAAATGCAATCAAGTTTTATAACTGAACAGTGACCAGTTGGGCTCATGGGGAGTGGGCAAAGAACAGGGCATAATTCTGAAAGAAAAATAGCTACTTTAAATCTCTGTACATCTGTTCCTACTAAGGAATTTGGCTTTTATTTGGCTCCTAAAACCTAATACTTTGTTAAACACATGTATTCAAGACATCTTAATGGAACCGTCTGACCCACAGATTGTCCATTGTGTCTACTGCGACAGAGAGACAGAATTCAATAAATGCCAGCGGGCCGATGGGGCGTAGCAGAATCCACAGGTGCGTGACATACAGTGTTCATTTACGTTAGCTGATCAAGGCATGCCAATAGGTTCAAGGCGGTCTGAAATTACCTGGAATTATGTTACTTGATGTAAGCTTAGTTCAAAGAAGAACTCCAGGCAAACATAAAATTCTGTGTTAAATCAGATCTATACTTAGCCAACACTTCTCATCTGTTCCTACATTTGTGCTCTGTTAATGTAATAAACTGTAACAATATGGCATTTGGTTTTCTTAAAGAGGAACTTCACTCACCTACCCAGCGAATCCAGCGTTGTCTGGTGTAAGCCATTACTCCATCTCAGCACTCAGGGGCCCGCACTGCCATCTTCTCATGTGAGGTCATCAGGAGGCCAACTTTCCTTTTCAGGTTCTTTAAGCTGGCCCCTGCATAATGCACGTGCACTGCGATGTAAATTTCCTGGCACATGCTCAGTGAGGCCAGGCTGGCCTGAAGCCTCAAGCAATGTGGGATATCGGTATGGGTTTGGCGTCATTCTACTAGGCAAGAAAGGAGGAAGTGCCAGTCCAGCTCCCAAAGAAGAGCAATTAATCCACCAACCCACCTCCCCACCATCAAAAGAAGATAAGTACAATTTGTGGTGGTAGGTGGGGTGCTAGAAAATCTTGGCAAGTTATGGGAAAGGGTGAAGGTCCATTTTAAGCATAAACAAATGTTATGTTCTTTATAATATAATACATAGTGTTTTCACCTGTTTTTCATCTTTTGTTGCATCTCAAAACTGTTACTCTCATGCAGCCACTTCCTGTCTACATGCATACCCTCCAGCAATTGCTGCACTCATCATTTCTCAGGACAGGTCCCAT
Source organism: Aquarana catesbeiana (assembly GCF_042186555.1). Lineage (NCBI taxonomy): Eukaryota > Metazoa > Chordata > Amphibia > Anura > Ranidae > Aquarana > Aquarana catesbeiana. The sequence goes on from NC_133333.1 coordinate 180,069,669, forward strand.
GATGGTGGACCATGCCTGTGCACTGTGTAGTCTCCAATGGGAGAGCATGTTACAGGAATAGGTGACAATCCAGAAAAGCAATTGGGAACCACAGACAACGCAATGGCAACAGCTGATAGATCAGCATTGATTACCATGTGACCGCGTTGGCCAATGAGAAGCGTTTCTTTTTTATTTTGCAGACCTTACCAGTAAAAGCCTGAGATGTGGTTCTTATTGGTCAGCATGGTCACATGGCTGCTCTGACCAATGGGTGCTTCCTATTGTGAGCATTATGATGGTTACTCACTCCAGGGCTGTGTATTGTGGTGTACGGACTGCTATGCCAGCAGCATGGAACATCACAGCCGCTATGTGCAGTGGGGTCTGGAGGGATGACCAGGATATTTGGGGTTAGGTCACCTTTTCATTTTTCATGAAAAGGAGAATTTACCCTTTTTTTTTCTTCTGAAAATTATTTTTTCTTTGCTTTTACAATGAAAATAGCATATATACAACATACATATTATACAAAACAACCCTCGATTAAAGAACAGCACCAGTAGGGAACTGAGAGAGAGAGAGAGAGAGAGAGAGAGAGAGAGAGTTATTTTTTCTTTAGCCTGCAGACCGAACAAAAGAAATCTAACAGATTCCTCAACTCACACTAAACCGTGTAGATGGTATGGAACATTAAATATGAAAGTTTTTTTTTAGTAGAAAAAAGACTTTGTTTCCTAGTGAAAGTGCCTTTTTTGCTTGAAGGGTCACTCCACCAAAAAAAGCATTTTAGTGTTTGGTAAATGCCAAAGGATTGAATTGCCTTCTCTTTTGGGAATGCCAACAGTGGGGTGTCTATATAATTCCCAGATCTGCTCAATTGCCACAACAATAAGCCCCATGTCACACTATGAATCCTGTGCCAGCAGCAGGATTGCTAAAGCTGGCCTGAGGGCTGAATGAAAGAAATCAAACAAATTCCTCCATCCACACTAACAGAGCAAATGGATGAAGGATGAATCCCCCTGCCAGAGTTTTGTATTATGAAAGCTGGTACCGCAGGCTGTCACAATACCCAAACAGTGCCTCCGTCTGTGTTGATGCAGGCTCTGTTTGACAATTTTCCAACCAGTTCCTTCAACAAAAGTTGATTGCCATTGGGCTTTTGTTGCACAGGGCAGGGCCAACAGGGCCATTCAGTGCTTGAATTTGGGCTGGAATTCAAGTAGTGTTTACCAGCTTTAGGTAAACAGAGCAGCATTGTAGGAATTATTGGTACTTCTTTTTGCTTCTATATATGCTTCTTTGCCTACTACTCAGTATACATTAGGTTTATTTCACAGATTCAAACTATACTGCATGTGAACTCAGTCAGCACAATCCCATATAAGCTGTAACATGTTAAAGTTGTTGTAAATCTCCAACAAATATGAACAAAGCATATCCCTCTATAGTGTGTACTTGTCTCAATTAAGAGCACTGAATGTCACTTTTGTCTGCTTCTTCGTTCCTCTGCTATCAGCATGAATCACTTCTGACAAGTTTTACTGACACTAAGAGAAAATGGTGACAGGGAGGGAACTCCAGCTGGTTGACAGCCTCAGCTCTGTTCCTGTGTGCTGTATGTAGGGGGTGTGTCTCTTCCTTCCAATCAGCTCTCAGAACTCTCCACACTGAGCTCTGTAGTGTGTAACTTCAACCCTCCACCCCCTTTTTTGTGCACTCACAGATAAGCTTTAAAATTCAGCACTTTGATCAAATGTAGAGAAGAAAGCTCTGCAGATTGACAGATACAACTTATATAGAAGGATTTGTTTCATCTCTGTGCATCACCTGAGGCCAGTCACTATACTGGGTATATGTAAGGGTTTACAAAAACTTTAATGTAATTTTAAAAGTATTTTAATATTTTTACCTATGCAAAAAAATATTACCAAGGGATCAGGCCATGAAGGTCCTTGCTCAGGCACTTCTCATTATAGGGTGACATTGCTCTGTCCCGCTCTCCCAGTTGTTCTCCTGCATTGTCATATTGGGTTTAGATATCACCTGCAAGTGGCCATTTGAACACAGTCATAGTCCTCCCCAGAAAGCCAACACTGAGAAATGTCATGTGGCCATCACTGGAGTACATGTAGACCGGAGGAAGCTACAAGAGATCAGCAGCACTCACATGTAATAAAGGATGAAGAAAATGTAAAAATACTATCATATTTAAAAAAATAAAATACATTTTTTTGTACAAAGTGCACCCCAGATGATGTCTCTTTAGACGAAACGCGTCGGAATGAGCCCTACTGAATTCATTGCATTACCCACAAACGTCACTTTTAAGCGCTTGATCCACTTTCTAAATGTGAGTGTTTCCAATACCCTTTTAATAAATTTTACGTTTATACGGATTGACACTATGTGGAGTATTTTCTTTTTTGGTCATGCTATTTTAAACACTTGATAGGATTTGGTCTGACAAGTTGGCTGCTTCTGAAGACCGCTTCTTGGTGACATCTTTTGACCAATTGGAATGCCTTACAACTTGATCTGGAACTCAAACGTGGAAGTCCCATATTTTGGTGGTTGCACCATAAGCCTTGTTGACTCACTGAGCATATGCCCATTTGAGTCCTCTCACTCTGGTAAGCCTCCTCACTAACCGGTGGTGGTTCTTTTGTCTGTGTCCTCACCTCAACATTGATGTGGAATCCCACTTCTGTTCACACAATTTGTTTTCACCGTTTATTTAAAGACTACTATGTTTATGTTTTAAAACAACTTTTGTATGATGGCACATGGACTTTAGTTTGGGTGTGAATTTCACATCTCATTTTCATTATTATTAGTTTTTGTGGTCATTGCACAGTGTACATTAGTTTGTATACATATGTATTTCCATGTTTTGAGCGCTTCATATAATTTTACTTTTTACTTATTCCTTGATTTACACTTGTCTTATGCCCCGTACACACGGTCGGATTTTCCGATGGAAAATGTGTGATAGGACCTTGTTGTCGGAAATTCCGACTGTGTGTAGGCTCCATCACACATTTTCCATCGGATTTTCCGACACACAAAGTTTGAGAGCAGGATATAAAATTTTCCGACAACAAAATCCGTTGTCGGCAATTCCGATCGTGTGTACACAAATCCGACGGACAAAGTGCCACGCATGCTCAGAATAAATAAAGAGATGAAAGCTATTGGCCACTGCCCCGTTTATAGTCCCGACGTACATGTTTTACGTCACCGCGTTCAGAATGATCAGATTTTCCGACAACTTTGTGTGACCGTGTGTATGCAAGACAAGTTTGAGCCAACATCCGTCTGAAAAAATCCTAGGATTTTGTTGTCGGAATGTCCGAACAAAGTCCGACCGTGTGTACGGGGCATTAGTGTTGTGCTGGCTGCAACTAGATATATGTCAGTGCGATATACACCAATTTTTTCTACAAAGTGCTTTAGCCAATTGAATGTAATTAGGGTCTATATGTACTTCATTGCTGATCAATACGCTTCCCTGCAGTTTTCCCTTAAAATAATTACTGTAGAAATAGACAAACCCTCTGCAATGGCTAAAGGTCTGCATTTGGTAGCTATTCAGCTGTTTGTTTTCTGTTATTATATTAATAATATATTAGTACATTTAGTAGTAAAAATGTGCTTGCTTGCACAATGCCCTGATGTTTTTTTATTCCAGGCAACATGCTAGCCATTACACTCAATGCAACTTCATACAACTGAGCTGGATGGCTACCAGACAGGAACATCTAATATAAACCATAAAAATCAGGGACCAAAACAACTATTCTCTAAGTATAATCTACACATGGGTACACTTAGAGAGTACACTGCCAGGGACCACAGCACAGACTGCGGTAAACACGACAGAGCGTCAAAGTGTATGATGCACACTTCTCTGGAAAACTCATCTATGACAATTAATGTGGAATTCCAGAGAATCTTGCAGCAATCACACACAGACAGGAGAAAAACCACCAAACATTTATTTTAGCTGGAAGCCAAAAATGAAAAAAATGGAACATGAGTCTGATAAATCAGTCCTGGGTGAAATTGTTCGACTGGTGATGATCAGAGAATGTTATCAGACAGCTCCAAACTTTCAAGTCAGTGGCAGTCGTCACTTTAATGTATGAAATTAGTAGCATTGTGGTTGTGTGAATAATTCCTTTCTGTGTCTAGATGAGCTCCTTCCAGACATGTTATCTTGGGTCCGGCTGCCACAGCAGTCTAGTCTTTTCAAATTACAATCTTCCTGTAGCTTGCAGGTCACACTAACCACCACTTATATTTAGCCAAATACCAAGTCTATCGGTTTGAAGACAAGTCGGAAAGAGACACCTGCCCCCGGGGGATAAACATTATGTCAAGGCCTGTATATATATCATTTGTTGCAGATAACAAATTCCTGGAAAACGGTCATAAAAAGGCTCTTAAAGGGCCTCACTCAGGGACACTTTCCTGCATGATTCATTCAGAGTCATCCAAAATTAGAATTGCAAGACAGAGCTGAAGCAATAAAGGAGTTTCTTAATTTAAAGCTAAGAAGGTGGAAACCCCCTTCAACTAGTGGGTTATGTCCACTGTTGGGGGCCCCTGAAGGACGTGAAGTCAGGTCCACTTTTCAGCTGGAAATTTGAAAACCCCCTTTAATTTGTGTAGCACTACTCCCAAAGCAGCCGCAGGAATTTTGACCAGATCTTCCACCATACTCACCCCACAGCCAGATGCAAGGTATTTTTCACTGCCAGATGCACACAGCACTTTCACTCATTTCTTCAATGACCAGGCTATGGAATGTTTTCTTTGTTGTTTTTATTTTTTTTGGAGAACTTGGTTAGGGATGAGGGTAGTGGTAGGATACTCCAAGATTAAGAACTACTGTATGTACACTAAGGACTTAATCTTCATTTCGTGCTTAAGAAGTAGCAGAATTAGTAGAGCAAAGTCCCTTCTTTTTAGCGGACAATATCTGGACAGAGCTCTTCAGGACACCAGACAGTGTCCCCTTTACAGACCCACAGCTAACTATGCTAGGCACTAGAGGGGTAGCTAGAGCACAAGGTCCCCAAGATCCAGCTGTCTACTCACAAGGCCTGAGGATAGATGGATGCCTCCTTCCAATCTTCCAAGCCATGCCCTCCAGTGATACCAGATAGATCTGTGGCAGACAGTCAGCTTCCTCTAAGCACCCAGGTCTCTGCATTCCTCCCTCAGGTCACCCACCTGAGGCTTCCCCATAGCAGCTTGTGCCTGAGAGGGCAGTGTGCCCCTCTCAGACTGGACTTCTCCAGTGGGACAAGACCCAGAGCTGAGATCTGTGTGCTCCAATAATAAATACAGTCTCTCTGAGGAAGAAGGGACATCCCTCAAAGCGCGTCAGATTGGACTCATTCCACAATTGGTACTTGCCAGCAGATCATGCTGGGTGGAGCATCTGGTGGACTATATTTTGCTTGACATATTCATTTGTTTGTGGATATATTTTATATATTTTTTAAATAATAAATTGTTGCAAAGGTAATGCACTAGGCTGGTGTGCCCTCTGTTCCTTTTCTTTATAGAGTTCCACTTGGGTTTCCCAGACCTGTTGTGAGTGGCAACACAGCCAATGTGGTGGCTGAACCAGTGGAGACACACGTCTTCAACCAGCCGTACAGTAACTTCTCAAGTGCAGGAGTATTAGTTTTCTTTTATGAATGAATACAGTCTACCAGCCCGCCTTCAGAGTCTGCCTATCTATCTGGGGCTGTATAAATATTTATGCTGCCATCCGCATAGCTTCACACCCACTATCGAGAAACTTCTCAAGTCTCCTGGATACAGTGGCGTCGCTATGGGGGTGTGGCCTGCACTAGATGACACCCGCCAGAGGGCTGACACTGGGGCCGCTGCTACATCATGTATTATATTGCTTGCAGCGGAGCGGTGTGAGCAGGGCACCCAGCGTGTGGGGGAGGCCTGTAACGATCCCCCGTCAGGTCGAGCTGTCCCTCGGGGGTCTCCAATATCTCCCAAAGGCAGCCGGAGTTGGTGGGCGGAGCTGGGGGTGTGGCTGCCTCCTCCACTCCTCCCACAGACTCCTTCATGCTGGCTGATTCTGCAGCTGAAGAAGGAGAAAGAGGCGAGGACACAGCAGCCCCGGGTGTCTTTATCTGCAGGCATGCTGTAAGTGACTGAGCACACTGTCACTACAACCTGCCCAATACCACCTCAACCTGCTCTATACCATCCTAACCTGCCCTATAACCACCCTAACCTGCCACTATACCACCCCAACCTGCCACTATACCACCCCAACCTGCCACTATACCACCCCAGCCTGCCCTATATTGCCCTAACCTGCCCTATACCACTTTAATCTGCCACTATACCAACCCCACCTTCCCTATACCACCTCAATCTGCCACAATACCACCTCAGTCTGCCACTATACCACCTCAACCTGCCCTATACCACCCTATACTACCCTAACATGCCACTATATCACTCTAACCTGCCCTATACAACCCCAACCTGCCACTATATCACCCTATACTACCCTAACCTGCCACTATACCACTCTAGCCTGCCACTATACCACCCTATTCTATCATTTACAGGGGCCGGTTTTGGGTGTGTGCCCCGTGACTGTGCCCTGCCTGCAGGGTGCTGGGCAGCCTAGACAGGAGGGGGGTGACACCAACCCTAGTGATGCCACTGACTGGATACAAAGGAAGCTAGAACAACAGAGGAAGGAGGAACTAATATATTAACCAGGACACAGGGCAGCAGCAGATTCAGGTTAGTGGGGGGGGGGGGGAGGGGGGGTTGTATGTGGGATGTTTTTTTAAACCTTTGACCTTTGCCTCTTCCACTGTACATCTGATTTCCATCCTGTCATTTTATATTTTACTATTTTTTATGACAGAAAGTAATAAAATTTGTTTTATAATGTCTGGTCCTTTTACTTTTTATAGTTAAAAGTAATTAAATACCACCCTTCCAGCAGCCACCCCTGCATCTGTCTAAAATGACAAAAAATCGTTACGTGCATGATGGAGTAATTGTCGGTCAATCTAGCACTGAAAACTGAAAATAGTCTGGTAATAAAGATGTGTTGCAGGCTGGTACTCAAGTTGTGAAAGTGGAACTTCACTCTCAGTCAGTATTTACTTTTAATCCTTATGCTTCTAGAATTAGTAAATAGGAAAGCTTATTATATTTACGTGTTTTAAACTTTTTTTTTACATTTTCCAGTTTCCAGCCCTAGGAAATAGTGTCATACATCGCAGAACTCTTCAGAAGGAGAGGAGCGGTTTATTGACTTTCCATGAATGGGCTTGTTGGTATATTTTTTTCGCTTGACCAGTGCATCCAGCCAGTCGGAAGCAGCACTGATCAGTTTATTCTGACCGCAGGAGAGTCCCTGCTGTCAGAATACAAAAGTGCATCGGGGAGGATTTCTTCATCCACATCAAATGTGGGGATGGGGAAATCAGTTCAGAGTTTTTTGTGCAGCTGGCTGGCTGAACAAAAGAAACTGGGCCTTGTATGGCCAGCTTTATGTTGGGTCAATAAGTCTTGCTGGCACTTAAGGCCCCTTTCACACAGACCCTTAATTGTCCTATGGAGCAGCGAAAGTCAGCAGACATCCAATCCAATCCTATCCACTGAACACAGAAGGATGGGGGATCCATTCCCCATTCATTTGGCGGATCTGATGACAGTTGGACAGTCATTTCCATCTGACCGCCATAGAGGACAACGGGCTGTGTCCGCTGGCGGAGTCCACTTGTCTGAAAAAAAAAAATGCTGAAATAAAACATTAACACATGCTAGCATGTTTATTTGCATCAACCTAATTTTTTTTAATGTACAGAATATGTAAAATAATGCAAACAACAACGCATCCATTTAATGAAAAGATAAAAAAATTATATCAATTTAAAAAGAAATAATAACTGAGATTCCCCTTAGGTCACAGATAGCATCACTCAATCCATAAGAAGAACATATCTTGTCAAATGAGGTTTGGACAGCTAAAAAGCACTTGAGATTACAACTGAAGCAGCTGCAATAGTTGGCAAATGTTTAAATTCCATTCTCAACCCTTGTCACTATTCTGCATTGCATCAAAAAATATTGCGTTAAAGGGGAAATAACTGCACCCAATTTGATTATAATACTTGAGAAAAGACTCTGTAACCTATAAGTTTGTTTTACTATTATAATTTGTTTTAAGAGCATGTACTATATTAAAGGGGTGCCATGTTAAAACGGAGATGCTTTTTTGAAGCCAAATTATGGGCAGAATTGGTACAGCTTAAGTGAATCAGAGATGGGATTTCAGTGTAATTTATTTTTTATATTTAAATGTTTGGCAGTACAACAAGCAAATATGAGCAACTGGAATTTTAGGTTGCTGAAACCCAACCGTTACTCCTCTGAAAGCCATGTATCTTTAATTCTGCTCATAAACAAACAATAGCACTCTAAAATAAATTACCTAAATAAGACTTAATATATATATTTATATATAAAACCCAAACATCTTCTCTTAGTTTTGGAAAAAGGAAGTTTTCTTTTAGTCTGTTTCCCTTTCAGTTCATTTCCTGTCTTGTAGACACAACAGGAAACACGAGGAGTGAGATGAATCCTCTCTTAGACAGTTGTCACCACAAGTGTCCACTTTGAGGGATTCCCCCTTTATTACTGCTCTGCAGAAAACTAAAAATGATGGATTTTTCCCCATTTTTAGTAACAATGATTATTAGAGTAAATAGGGTTGCTAACCCTTTCCCAATCAATAGTTTTGATTTTGGATAGGCTTTAAAACCCAACTTTCATGGGCAGCCACCCAGCTTACTTTCCCCACACTTCCTTACATTTGAGCCCATCTACAACTTTTAAAAATATGCATTTATAATCCCTTTATACTAGGGTTGCACCAATACTGACACTAGTATTGTTATCGATACCAAGCATTTGCACGCGTATCGGTACTCATGCCAATTCTCTGATGCTTGATCCGATACCTGTTGTATCAGACCAGGCATCCTAAGTGTAGTGGGTGGGGGGGGGACGGGCAGCCTCACAGGTGATCGGTGTGGCGGTGGGGACAGTTATAAGCACCGATCCCCCCGTATAGCCTTTCAATAAACCAGCTGACAGCCACATCTCCCCCTCTCCCTCCCATGGCTGTCAGCTGCTTCATTGAAAGCCATACAGGTAAATTAGTGCTTGTAACTGCCCCCACCGCCGCACCAATTACCCCTGACTGTCCCCTGTGTCCTCCTCTGGCTCCCTGGGTCCTCCTCTGGCTTCAGGTTTCCTCCTCCCTCTCTCCATGTCCTCTTCCAATTCCCGCCCTCCTCTGGTCCCCGTCCTCCTCCGGGCCCCCCTCTGTGCTCTGCGGGTCCCCTTCTGGCCCCCCTCCCAGATCTGTCAGGATGGAGAGTGGAGGAAGAAGTCAGTAATAATATGTCATTTACCGGCTCCTTCCTTTTCCGAATGCACAGAGTCACTGACATTCATAACTGAGCAACTGTGTTTACGATGCTTCAGTTTATGAATGGGGAGGAGCCTCTGTCTCCTGTCCATTCATCTGTCCATTCATCTTCAGTGCAGCTCTCCCCCAAAAAAGAAAGCATTGTAAAAAAAAAATAACAAAAAATATATAATTTGTAAAAAATAATAAAAAAATAAATTGTAAAAAAAAAAAACTACTGACACAGTTCACGCCTCATCAGTGCCCACCAGTGCCACCTATCATTGCCAATCAGTGCTGCATATTAGTGCCACTGTCACATGACATTAAAAAAAAAAAGTATTGGTAATCGGTATCGACGAGTACTTGAAAAACAGTATCGGTACTTGTACTTGGTCTTAAAAAAGTGGTATTGGTAACCCTACTTTATACATACCTTACTATCTCAAGTGTCATCAGTCTGGTAACATCACAAGTTTTCTTCATCCTTTTCTTCCTTTGGAAATGGGTTAATGCTAAATGCTGCAATGAGCGTTGCCCCATAAAAATGCACACTCTCTCTCTCTCTGCAGTCCAGGGTGTCTTGATGCCTTTGGGTCCTAAGTAGTAAGTTGAAGCATGATTTTACCTGGAGGAGTGACGATCAATTGGGGAGTCTGTGGGAGAAGGTGAGTATTACGCCAGAGCTGTTTTTTTTTTTTTGTTTTTTTTTTGTGCTGGGGAGTAATTTTGTTATCTTTTTTCTCAAGCTGGACTTGGGTTTTAATATGGGCACAGATCTTCAATAGCACATAGCACTATATAGTATATCTGTGAGTAATCACATAGCACCCAAAGCACCAAGTATGGCAGCAGCAAAGAACAGTAATACACAGTGAAGCGTTGTTAGATATATTAGAGACTGGGGTTGATTTACTAAAACTGGAGAGTGCAAAATCTGGTGCAGCTCTGTATAGAAACCAATCAGCTACCAGCATTTTTTGTCAAAGCTTATTTGAACAAGCTCAAATTAGAAGCTGATTGGCTACCATGTACAGCTGCACCAGATTTGGCACTGTCCAGTTTTAGAAAATCAACCCCTTTGAGTTCAGCTCCACAGTGAACAATTTGGTAAAGGAGAAGATCATGCTTTTAGCATACTGCCTTTCCTAAAACTCTGGAGAGTCTTACTTCATGGTTCATTTATAGGGAAACTCTGGGTTTGTCTGAGCCAGCCTGTACGGAGCTACATTTGGAGTTTATTGAACCACATGGCCAGGGTACTCTCTGCAGGACACCAAGCTTTATAGCTAAACACGAATTGATTCAATACATAGAATGTTTTCTAGGCAGCTTGAATCATCTTGCCCTTGGTGCTTACCTGTACATACAAAGCCAGTTTTCAGCACCTCTTTAATGTGCCAACAGACACTAGATGATAACTGGTTATCAAATAATTATTCTTATAAATCATTGCTGTATAAATATGTTGAATGAAGCAGATGTGAATGTTTGCATCTTCAGAGAATGAGAGTTCACACGCTCAGCTGACGGTTTTTCTCTGGTAAAATGTTAGAAACCAGCCAGGAAAATTAATCCTGGCCAGGCAATTCATCAGCCTAAACGGCTCAGCCAGGAGACACAGAGTCATTCGGCTAACTGACCTTAAAGAAAACCTGTGCTTTGCTCATGCTTCCTTCCTAGGAGCACATTATTCTTAATTTGGCTCAGCCCCTGGAAGAGAAGGAAATGCCTGATATTTCTGGGTATAGAGGAGCATGCAACTCTTTGTGACAGTGCTGATTTAATTTGATTGGCCCACTATTGTTACTTGGGGTCACAAAGAGGCCTCAGTCCTATGCAGGCTCAGCTTGAAACCCCTAAAAGCCTGCACCACCACCACAAGGTCTTGGGCAGTCCTATTCATTTACCCACCAAACATGACGGGGGTACATTGCCTTGCAAAAGTATTCACCCCCCTTGGCTTTTTACCTATTTTGTTACATTACAGCCTTTAGTTCAATGTTTTTTTAATCAGAATTATATGTGATGGATCAGAACACAATAGTCTAAGTTGGTGAAGTAAAATTAGAAAAATATATACATAAAACTATCTTTCAGAAATAAAAAACTGATAATTGGCATGTGCGTATGTATTCACCCCCTTTGTTATGAAGCCCATAAAAAGCTCTGGTGCAACCAATTACCTTCAAAAGTCACATAATTAGTGAAATGATGTCCACCTGTGTGCAACCTAAGTGTCACATGATCTGTCATTACATATACACACCTTTTTGAAAGGCCCCAGAGGCTGCAACACCTAAGCAAGAGGCACCACTAAACAAACACTGCCATGAAGACCAAGGAACTCTCCAAACAAGTAAGGGACAATGTTGTTGAGAAGTACAAGTCAGGGTTAGGTTATAAAAAAATATCCAAATCTTTGATGATCCCTAGGAGCGCCATCAAATCTATCATAACCAAATGGAAAGAACATGGCACAAAAGCAAACCTGCCAAGAGATGGCCGCACACCAAAATTTACGGACAAGGCAAGGAGGGCATTAATCAGAGAGGCAGCATAGAGACCTAAGGTAACTCTGGAGGAACTGCAGAGTTTCACAGCAGAGACTGGAGTATCTGTACATAGGATGACAATAAGCCGTACGCTCCATAGAGTTGGGCTTTATGGCAGAGTGGCCAGAAGAAAGCCATTACTTTCAGCTAAAAACAAAATGGCACATTTTGAGTTTGCAAGAAAGCATGTGGGAGACTCTCAAAATGTATGGAGGAAGGTGCTCTGGTCTGATGAGACTAAAATTTAACTCTTTGTCCATCAAAGAAAACACAATGACTGGCACAAACCCAACACATCATCATCATCACCCAAAGAACACCATCCCCACAGTGAAACATAGTGGTGGCAGCATCATGCTGTGGGAATGTTTTTCAGCAGTTGGGACTGGGAAACTGGTGAGAGTTGAGGGAAAGATGGATGGTGCTAAATACAGGGATATTCTTGAGCAAAACCTGTACCACTCTGTGTGTGATTTAAGGCTAGGACGGAGGTTCACCTTCCAGCAGGACAATGACCCCAAACACACTGCTAAAGCAACACTTGAGTGGTTTAAGGGGAAACATGTAAATGTGTTGGAATGGCCTAGTCAAAGCCCAGACCTCAATCCAATAGAAAATATGTGGTCAGACAGAACTTGCTGTTCACAAGTGCAAACCATCCAACTTTTGAAGGAGCTGGAGCAGTTTTGCAAGGAGGAATGGGCAAAAATGCCAGTGGTAAGATGTGGCAAGCTCAGGGAGACTTATCCAAAGCGACTTGGAGCTGTGATAGCCGCAAAAGGTGGTTTTACAAAGTATTGACTTTAGGGGTTTGAATAGTTATGCACATTGACTTTTTCTGTTATTTTGTCCTATTTGTTGTTTGCTTCACAATAAAAAAAAAAAACATCTTCAAAGTTGTGTGCTGTGCATATTCTGTAAATTAAATGATGCAAATCCTCAAACAATCCATGTTAATTCCAGGTTGTGAGGCAACAAAACACGTAAAATTCCATAGGGGGGCGAATACTTTTGCGAGGCACTGTATATACCTGGTATAGTGTATACCATATATAGTGTGGCTGGACCAGGTGAATGTTCTTGTGTCTGTAAGCACTATTAGATGTTCCAGCATTTGATGTTAATGGTGGACTTCAATAAATGCTGTGACAACTCTTTCATGAATCAAAACAGAGTCAGAGGCCAAGGTGCCACATTGCCAATAAATACATGCAAAATCAAAAAGTACAAAAAAATGCCACAATAAAGTACACAGCTGACGGTTTTTCTCTGGTAAAATGTTTTTGTTTTAAATTACATAAAGAAAAACGTTACATATTACATAAAGAAATACAAATTACATAAAGAAAAACGTTATTTATGTAAGGATGTTTACGTATTAATGTTTCCAACCCAGTGCATAAGGATTCAATCCAAAAGAGACAAACACTCCCACAAAGAAGATGCACTAGAAGATCTACAACCTCCTATTCTATTATTCAACAGGATCACCATCAGGGACACAATAATAAAAGCAGCCTTGAAGGTGATCCTGTTGAATATTAGGATAGGAAGTTGATGATCCTCTAGGGCAGTGGTTCTCAAACTGGGGGTCGAATGATGATTTGCCAGGGGTCACCGAATCCTGGGCTGTTCCTGAAGCCCGCATCGCTCTCCCAGCCTTTTTGCGGCCGCCCAGGTGGGCTGTTCCTGGAGCCCACGGCCGCCCACTCAGCCTCTTTGCAGCCGCCCATTCAGTTCATGGCATGGCTGGGGGGCAGAGACTAGAGGCCAGCTGACTGGTGGGGAATGGGAAGTGGGAGGGGCTGGAGGAGACCCTATCTCCTGATTTCGGCATAGGTGTCACTGCTACGAGACACCACAAAGTCAGAGACACAGTGAAGCCAGAGACACAGTGAGTAACACTACCTGTGATTATAGTTGCCATTAAAAGTCGCCACTACAGTTCTCAGATCAGCAGATGACCTTGATCAAGAGCACCTAAGTTGGATGATCGACACTCCCCCCCCACTGCCACTCATTCCAACTCCCCACCAGCACTGCCACTCATCCCATCCCCCCACCGAGGAGTAAAGGAGTAAAAGAAGGAATAAAAATAGAGAATACAAGAAAAAGAAAGACGGCTAGAGAGAGGGATGGGGGAAAAATACAAGAAATGAGGATAGAGAGAGATAAAAGGGAAAGAAATGAGAACTTAAAAAGAGAGGTGCATCCTAAAATGTACCATAAGGGGTTTTAATACTGTAGAACTGGAAGGGACTCAGAGAGCGCTAAATGTCCGTGGATTAGGGAAGCAAATTACTTGTCTTGCCTTGGGTGCTGACAACCTACGCTACGAAAATAATTTTACTGTTAGGGGTCCCCACAACTTGGGAAATTTTATCAAGGGGTTTAGGGCACTAGAAGGTTGAGAACCACTGCTCTAGTGCATCTTCTTTGCGGAAGCAATTGTCCCTTTTTCAATTGAATCCTTAAAGCGTAACTCCACTTTTGTTGAGAAAAACAAACTATTTTTCAGATTCCTACCTTTTGTTATTCTGAAGATACAGCTATTTGTTTGTCTGTGTCTATGTGCAAAGTGAAGTGGAATAGGAGTGGTTTTATAACTATCAATCTGGTGCTCAGTTTGAAGCTGTGGAGCTTGGTGTAAGTGGAGCTGGATTAAGTGGGAGTTAAAAACAAGTGTTAGAGTATACAAGTCTTGCTGTCTGTTGGTGTTTGCTGTCTGTTGGTGTGTGTTTGCTGTCTGTTGGTGTGTGTTTGCTGTCTGTTGGTGTTTGCTGGGTTGCATTTTGGGGACTTTTCCTTTTGGTTTTTAATTTGCCTTTTGCTGTCACTTTTTAAATAGCTTTTTTTTTTTTTTTTTTTTTTTCTTGTTTCATCAGTCTATCAATTAAGGGGTGTGGTTAATTGCTCACAGGTGCCTATTTAACTTGTTGTAGGACTCAGTCTGAGCGTGCTCAGTTTGAAGCTGTGGAGCTTGGTGTAAGTGGAGCTGGATTAAGTGGGAGTTAAAAACAAGTGTTAGAGTATACAAGTCTTGCTGTCTGTTGGTGTTTGCTGTCTGTTGGTGTGTGTTTGCTGTCTGTTGGTGTGTGTTTTCTGTCTGTTGGTGTGTGTTTGCTGTCTGTTGGTGTGTGTTTGCTGTCTGTTGGTGTTTGCTGGGTTGCATTTTGGGGACTTTTCCTTTTAGTTTTTAATTTGCCTTTTGCTGTCACTTTTTAAATAGCTTTTTTTTTTTTTTTTTTTTTCTTGTTTCATCAGTCTATCAATTAAGGGGTGTGGTTAATTGCTCACAGGTGCCTATTTAACTTGTTGTAGGACTGTGGAGCTTGGTGTAAGTGGAGCTGGATTAAGTGGGAGTTAAAAACAAGAGTTTAAAACAGGAGGTTATAACAGGGGTCATAGTACCTGTGTAGTGTGAGTATCTGAGTGTTGTCTGAGTAGTGTGTGTGGATCGTTAGTACTTGTGTATTGTGTATCTGTGTATTGTCTTGTCGTGTACCTGTGTATTGTCTTGAGTATTAGTGCCAGGAAGCTAGTTGTTAGGTAATTTGGACAGGGTAAAATCCCCAAAATCCTCACTATATTTAATAGGTACGATGCCCGGTGGGTGTGGAGAGGCGACTCTTTGTACATCTTGCCGCATGTATGCGTTCCTTGATCATCCGATCGAGGGCGAATACTGCTGTGCAAAATGTAAGCACATTGTTTCCCTGGAAGCCCAGGTTCTGAATCTGGGGAAGCAACTGTCAGCACTGAGAAGTCCCTCCATACTAAAGGTGAGCCAGGAATGTACACGGCAGGTGCCAGCAGGGGCCAGCACAGAGGCAGGTGGAGACAAAGAGGTGCAGGCACTAGCAAAGAGTAGATGGGTGACAGTCAGGAGGGGTAGAGGGGGAAGTGCCAGGGAGGCCGATCCAGGACTGGAGCATCCCAATAAGTACGCTCCATTGAGTGACATTGGTGTAACCAGTCAGGGACCAGCACTGCTGGAGATGAGGGACTCTCCTAGCTGTCAGGGGAAGAACTCCTCCAGTGAGAGTGGGGGGGCAGCAAAGGGAAAGGAAAGACAGATTCTGGTGGTAGGGGACTCAATTCTTAGAAGGACAGAGAGGGCAATCTGTAACCAAGACCTGAAGCGCCGAACAGTATGCTGTCTACCGGGCGCTCGGGTTCGGCACATCACGGATCTTGTGGACAGATTACTGGGAGGGGCTGGGGAAGACCCGGCTGTCATGGTGCACGTTGGCACCAATGACAAAGTCAGAGGCAGATGGAGTGTCCTAAAGAACGATTTTAGGGACTTAGGAGCTAAATTGAGGAAAAGGACCTCCAAGGTAGTGTTCTCAGGAATACTACCGGTACATCGAGCCACACCAGAGAGGCAGAGGGAGATTAGGGAAGTAAACAAGTGGCTGAAGAGCTGGTGTAGTAAGGAGGGGTTTGGGTTCCTGGAGGACTGGGCCGACTTCTCAGTCGGTAACCGGTACTATAGAAGGGACGGACTGCACCTAAATGAGGAGGATGCAGATCTGCTGGGAATGAAGATGGCCAAAAAGTTAGAGGGGTTTTTAAACTAGGCGATGGGGGGGAGGGTCCAGAGACAGTGATAGCCAGCGCGGAAGATATTCCAGAGGGTAGTATTGGGGGCATTAATGGTAGGTTAACCAAAGCACAAAAACACAAGGTGAGTATAGTAGCAAGTCCAAGTTGCAATCTTGAAACACCCAATACGAGGACAATATGCGACCGGCCTAAACTATGTGGCATGTTCACCAATGCCAGGAGCCTGGCGGACAAGATGGGTGAACTAGAGATACTGTTGTACAAGGAGGATTTGGATTTTGTGGGAATTTCAGAGACCTGGTTCAACAGCTCTCATGATTGGCTGGCAAACATTCAAGGGTATACCCTATACCACAAGGATAGAGAGGGTAAAAAAGGGGGAGGGGTATGCCTATATATCAAGAATAATGTACAAGTGAATGTGAGAGATGATATCACTGAGGGGGCTAGGGAGGAGGTGGAATCTTTATGGGTAGAGCTCCAAAGGGATGAAGTTAAGGGGAAAATAATACTGGGAGTATGCTATAGGCCCCCTAACCTGAGGGAGGAAGTGGAGACGGATCTCCTATCACAAATTGGATTAGCAGCAAGGATGGGAAGTGTTATCATAATGGGGGATTTTAATTATCCAGACATAGACTGGGCGGAGGGAACCGCGCATTCATTTAAGGCTCGCCAGTTCCTTAGTGTCTTGCAGGACAATTTTATGGGTCAGATGGTAGACGCACCAACTAGAAATAAAACATTACTAGATCTACTGATTACCAACAATACAGACCTGATAACGGATGTGGAAATACGGGGCAATTTAGGTAACAGCGATCACAGGTCAATTCGTTTCAGTATAAATCACACAAATAGGACACATGAAGGGAACACAAAGACACTGAATTTCAAAAGAGCCAACTTCCCTAAACTACAAACCTTGCTAAAAGGCATAAATTGGGATAAAATATTAGGAACAAAGAATACGGAGGAGAGATGGGTTTGCATATTAAATAAGGGCATTAGCCAATGTATCCCATTGGGTAATAAATTTAAAAGAGCGAACAAACATCCTGGATGGCTTAACTCCAATGTAAAAATGCATATAAAAGCAAAGGAGAAGGCCTTCAAAAATACAAGGGATCATCCACAGCATTCAGAATTTATAAAGAATGCAATAAGAAATGTAAGGGTGCAATTAGGATGGCTAAGATAGAACATGAAAGACACATAGCGGAGGAGAGCAAAAAAAAATCCCAAGAAATTCTTTAAGTATGTAAACAGTAAAAAAGGGAGGACAGACCATATTGGCCCCATAAAGAATGAGGAAGGACATCTGGTTACAAAGGATGGGGAGATGGCAAAGGTATTGAATTTATTCTTCTCCTCAGTCTTCACGAGTGAATCGGGGGGCTTCAGTAACCAAAACTGCAGTGTTTATCCTCATGACACAACACAGGAAGCACCTACATGGTTAACAGAGGACGGAATTAAAATTAGACTTGAGAAACTTAACATTAATAAATCACCGGGACCAGATGGCTTGCATCCGAGGGTACTTAGGGAACTCAGTCAGGTGATTGCCAGACCGTTGTTCCTAATTTTTACAGACAGTCTATTGACTGGAATGGTACCAGCTGATTGGAGAAAAGCCAATGTAGCACCAATATTTAAAAAGGGCCCAAAAAACATCCCTGGAATTACAGACCAGTTAGCCTAACATCAATAGTATGTAAACTCTTGGAGGGGATGATAAGGGGCTATATACAAGATTTTAGTAAAAAGAATGATATCATTAGCAGTAATCAGCATGGATTCATGAAGAATCGTTCTTGCCAAACCAATCTATTAACCTTCTATGAGGAGGTGAGTTGCCA
The DNA here is from genome assembly GCF_042186555.1 of Aquarana catesbeiana. Classification (NCBI taxonomy): domain Eukaryota; kingdom Metazoa; phylum Chordata; class Amphibia; order Anura; family Ranidae; genus Aquarana; species Aquarana catesbeiana. Next base: position 180,088,118 of record NC_133333.1, read on the forward strand.
TCTAGATAAAGGAAGGCCCGTAGACGTGGTGTATCTGGATTTTGCAAAAGCATTTGACACAGTTCCCCATAAACGTTTACTGTACAAAATAAGGTGCGTTGGCATGGACCATAGGGTGAGTACATGGATTGAAAACTGGCTACAAGGGCGTGTTCAGAGGGTGGTGATAAATGGGGAGTACTCAGAATGGTCAGGGTGGGTAGTGGGGTTCCCCAGGGTTCTGTGCTGGGACCAATCCTATTTAATTTGTTCATAAACGACCTGGAGGATGGGATAAACAGTTCAATCTCTGTATTTGCAGACGATACTAAGCTAAGCAGGGCAATAACTTCTCCGCAGGATGTGGAAATCTTGCAAAAAGACCTGAACAAATTAATGGGGTGGGCGACTACATGGCAAATGAGGTTCAATGTAGAAAAATGTAAAATAATGCATTTGGGTGGCAAAAATATGAATGCAATCTATACACTGGGGGGAGAACCTCTGGGGGAATCTAGGATGGAAAAGGACCTGGGGGTCCTAGTGGATGATAGGCTCAGCAATGGCATGCAATGCCAAGCTGCTGCTAATAAAGCAAACAGAATATTGGCATGCATTAAAAGGGGGATCAACTGCAGAGATAAAACGATAATTCTTCCGCTCTACAAGACTCTGGTCCGCCCGCACCTGGAGTATGCTGTCCAGTTCTGGGCACCAGTCCTCAGGAGGGACGTACTGGAAATGGAGCGAGTACAAAGAAGGGCAACAAAGCTAATAAAGGGTCTGGAGGATCTTAGTTATGAGGAAAGGTTGCGAGCACTGAACTTATTCTCTCTGGAGAAGAGACGCTTGAGAGGGGATATGATTTCAATTTACAAATACTGTACTGGTGACCCCACAATAGGGATAAAACTTTTTCGCAGAAGAGAGTTTAATAAGACTCGTGGCCACTCATTACAATTAGAAGAAAAGAGGTTTAACCTTAAACTACGTAGAGGGTTCTTTACTGTAAGAGCGGCAAGGATGTGGAATTCCCTTCCACAGGCGGTGGTCTCAGCGGGGAGCATTGATAGCTTCAAGAAACTATTAGATAATCACCTGAATGACCGCAATATACAGGGATATGTAATGTAATACTGACACATAATCACACACATAGGTTGGACTTGATGGACTTGTGTCTTTTTTCAACCTCACCTACTATGTAACTATGTAATAATCTGCTGCTGCACGTGGAGGGCTCTAATGAGGAAAATGGCAGGGTCTGCATCCCTTTAGATTTGATTTCCCTTTGGGAGTATCTTACTAAAATCTGACTTGTATCGTAGTGCAGATTTCTGGGAAAATGAATGAGCCAATGACAGAAGCAAGAAATTGGGGGGGGGGGCATTCTGTACACCATCTGTGTACAGAATGCCTCTAGATAGCCATATTGCATTACATTTTACAGAAAATGAGAGCGTTCAAACAATTTAAAAAAAAAACCCTCTGGTCCAGAGGAAGGCTCCCCGACATCTGCCAGCTCTTAAATAACTAAGGGGTGGGGCCACTCTGCGACATCACTGGATTGCTATGCCCTCTTGTGATGTCACTGACTGAGCATGCTCTTGGCCATTTACATCACAACAAAGCACCCCCCATGTTGAGGGCATGTGACCTGGTATGGTATGGTTGAGGAGGGGGGGGGACTCACTAGCCCCCCCCCCCCTTTCCTGTCCTGCCAGGCTGCATGCTTGGATAAGGGTCTGGTATAGATTTTGGAAGGGTGGGGCCCATGCCACTTTTTTTTTTTTAATTCAGAGTGGGGCTTCCCTTAAAATCCACACCAGACTCGAAAGGCCTGGTATGGATTGGGGGGGGGGGACATGCTGTTTTTTTTTTTAGAGAGTTTTTGCATGTTCTCCCTGTGCCTGCGTGGTCTTCCTTTGGGTACTCCGATTTCCTCCTATACTCCAAAGACATGCTGGTAGGTTAAGAGTTAGGGACCTTAGATTGTAACCTCCTTGAGAGTAGGGACTGATGTGAATATATATATATATATATATATATATATATATATATATATATATATATATATAATGTGTGTGTGTGTGTATAAAGTGCTTGCTGTGTAAATTGGCAGTGCTATACAAGAACATAAATTTAAAAAAATTTAA